>NC_056729.1:1641984721-1642079721 GCF_019279795.1 Protopterus annectens | reverse complement strand
GAGATCCCTCATCAAATCCTCTAAAGCCAGCTATAAAGGCAGAATTACAGCAGATACTAAAAACGGTCACAACAAAGCCTTCTATAGCTATATCAAGAACCTCCATGGAAATACCCAGATTTGCTCTGAGGTACAGGACCAATCGCAATACCAGAAGAATGCCAGGTACCCAGCATTACTGCAGCATAGGTTAAAGGTGCATTGTCCAAGGCCAAGAATACAGCTTCCATGGGACCTGATAATATCCCTGGCTGTACTCTACATGAACTGCAATGTGAATTGGCACCACATGTGTGTGCCCTGTTCAGTCACAGCCTCTCCTCAGGCTTTGTCCCTACCAAATGGTGCACTGCTACAGTCATCCCTGTCCATAAAGGAGGAGCAACTACAGACCCAGGGAATCACCCCATTAGCCTGATATGTAAAGCTACAGGCGCATCATCATGGACCTAATTGACAAAGGCAGAGAAAAATCTCCAAATTCAAGACCCCACGCAATTTGGCTTTGTGAAAGGGAGATCATGACTGGTCAACCTGGTTGACTTTTTTGAGTCAATCACCAACACTGTGGATGAAGGTTAGGCAGTGCATACAGCCTACCTCAATCTGGCCAAGGCCTTTGATACCATTCCTCACTCGGGAATTATTGATAATCTCACCACACTAGGCATCAACCCCTATATCACTAGGTGGGTTTCAAATTGGCTCACAGATAGAACACACAGTGTGAAAGTAGCGGAATTCAAGTCAGACTGCTGACCAGTCATGAGTGGAGTCCCACAGGGATCGGTCCTAGGTCCTTTCCTGTTCGGCATCTACTTCTCAGAAGTCCAGGTCAACACAAAGGGACTCTGGCTGATCAGGTTATCAGATGACTCCAAGCTGGGAGCTATTATTAACTCACCAAGTGGAGCAGACATCTACAGAAAGGCCTCACTAAGACCACTGACTGGTGTTGAAACCATAGCCTTAAGCTTAATGACAAAAAATGTTTTGTCATCCCCTTTGGTAAAAACTCAGTTCCCACTAATTACCACATTGATGGGAGCCCACAAAACACTGAAGGCATTATAAGAGAAGAAGAGAGTAGAGTTCTTACAGGTTTGAAAAATAACAGTAATGTTCGTATTATGAAGCCCGACAAGGGCGGAGGGATTGTGGTCTATGACCAAAAGGAGTACAATAGCAAGATACATAAGATGTTACACGACACTTCAAATTACGAGATAATATCTAAGAACGAGTTGAATAAGGCTTATAGAAAGATAGACTGCCACATTGAAGAATTCTTAATAGACAACAGAATTAACGAAGATATCTATGAATTCTTAAAGGTAGAATATCCCACTCTAGCAGTAATGGTAGGAATACCTAAGATACATAAGAATTTACAGGACCCTCCCTTCCGGCCTATTATTTCGGGCAGTAGGACAAAAACCTTTCCTAGTGGAGTACTGATAGATACTCTATTGAAACACATATACTGTAAAGTTGACCACATGGTCAAAGACTCATGGGAGTTTCTAAAAAATTATCCAGTGACTTTAAAATCCAAACAGTTGATTTTTGCATCTATTGATGTGGTGGACCTATTTATGTGCATTCCTAAAGAAGAGGGATTGGAGGCATTTTATAACAGTATACATAGGTACAGTAACCTTACAAGAGAGAAAACCCATTTAGTGTATGACCTAATGTCCATAGTATTGGATAACAACTTTATATACTATGAGGGAGAGATATTTAAACAAACAAGAGGGGTAGCGATGGGGGCAGCTTGTGCCCCCATATACGCTAATATGGTTATGCTGGAATGGGAGGAAGAGGTTGTATTTAAAAGTAAATATATGGGAAATATTAAGTACTACTCACGATTCCTGGACGATATTTACATAATATGGGAAGGTAGTCAGGAAGATTTCAGGGACTACCTGAATTATATCAATCTGAGTAGTAACTACTTGAAATTTACGGCTAAGTTCAACGACCATGGCGTACCTTATTTGGATACACTGGTAACCAAAAGAGGTGAGTACTTCCATTCCAACATACATAGGAAAGAGACATTTACAAACTCCTATTTGGATTTCGAAAGCTACCATCCCGACAGAACTAAAATTAACATCTTTAAAGGCCAATGTATTAGGGCATTAAGAATGACTACATCTAAAGAGGAAGTTATGAAAGAGATAGAATATATTATTTCATTATTTACAGACAGGGGGTACAGTCAAACTACGATGAAGAAAATAAGTATTGAATTATTAAATAGATGGGGTAAAAATATATTCCCACTATTAGGTAATAAACATCATGAAAAGGACAAACTGATGGTAGAGAAACAAAGAACTGATAGGGAGTATGGGAGAGCTTGTATAGTAGAATATAACACACATCATAACAAAGTGAAAGACATTTTATACAAACACTGGTACACTTTGTTAACGAATCAGGAGATGGAAGCCATCCTGGGTAAAAAAACAATATTTGTACACAAAATGGCTCCTAACCTCAAGAGTATACTAGAGAAACACAAAAGAGAAGAGAAGAACATCAACAGAGTAGACCGTCAGCATACGAGCAGATGTGGGTGCTGTAAACAGTGTTCTTTTATTTTTGAAGAATCAAGTTTAAAATTAGCGAACTACAACAGCACCAAAATTTTCTTTAAAAAAGGGAACTGTAATAGTAGTTTTATAGTATATTTAGCAAAATGCACAAAGTGTCCGTCATACTATATAGGTAAAACGGAACAGAAATTTAAAAAAAGAATTTACGCACACAATTATTGTATTAAGAAGGGTGACGACAAAAATGCCCTCGCTAGGCATATTATAAATAAGGGATCTGAACATCAATTCAGATTTGGGATTGTAGAATTAGTGACATTAGATCCGAGAGGCGGTAATATAAAAAACACACTATCATTTAGGGAAACATACTGGCAGATTCTAACTGATGCTACAACCCCACCTGGTTTAAATGACAGTATTTCTACAAAAAGTATAATTGAATACTATCAATGAGATTCCCTTATGATGTATTTTATATTTCATATTTTGTATTTTGTATTTCATACTTTATATTTTATAACATCAAGTAAAAAAGTTTTTAATAGATACTGATTAATCAAGTTCGACTGATGCAAGTTTAACAGAGTGTATATTTTTATAGAGTGTATTTTTATAGAGTGTATATTTCTTTAAGAATATGAAAATTTTGGCGCCAATTTCAAATTATTTAAATCATGGAAAGGAATTGTTTATCATTCTGATGAAGCCTACGTTGGATGTAGGTGAAAGCGCTTAATTCTTTGTGTGCAATAAATGGCTTTTTATAACTGAGTGTACAACTCATTTGTGCAAATATCATCGTGTTAGCTTGGAACTACTACAGTTTACGCATCTGGCGTTTAGCAGCAGGTACTAACGCCTTGTGGTTCTGTTGTCATATTATAAGAGATATGGGGACACAGGTTGACAGCAACCTCTCCATCGACCACCATATTGCCACTGTGGTCAGAAAGTCCTTCTATGTGACACATCTCATTACAAAAAGGTTTTGCATCCAGGAAAAAAGAGGGCATTGTCTCTCTCTAGTCTTCCCTCATTAGACCAATAATCGAGTATAATGCCCCATTTGGCATGTACCTCACTAGACACCTGCAACAGCTGGATAGGCCACAGAAGTACCTCACGAAGAGGATCCTAGGCATTAAACACATGTCCTACATGGACAGACTGAAAAGACTGCAGCTATTCTCTGTCTCATGTCGCCTACTTAGAGGCGATCTCTGCTTGATTTACAAAGCCATGTCTGACTCAGCTCTGTTAGAAACACTACATCTAAAGAAATCCCAATTCCTCCTCACTACATGCTCCACAAAGACCTCAGCCTCATTACTACAATAAACAAGACATGCTGGAGGGACAGGTTTTTCATTCAGAGACTGGACATGCTCTGGAATAGACTTCCCATACATGTCAAGTAGAGCACTTTGCTGTCCCTCTTCAAGAGAAACTTGATGAGTGGATGGATAATAAATAGCTCACCCTGGGGATCACTCCAGTGGCTATACTTGATAGAAGCACTGGAAATTAATGTCAGGCAATATGATGCCAGGGCACTTCTATGGGTTAGGCTTGTAAAGGGTCCACGGCCATTAGCCTAGTACACACCTATGAACATATGAACCTATGCTGTTAGCTATTTCCCTTCAGCTTGAATATGCTGTGTAGATTCAACTGTTTAGGATATTTCAGCAAGCCTCTGTTGTTAATGCCATTTGTTACAAAACATTCAGAAGTATAATTTTTTTATTCCACACAAGTACATTCTAATAAGCCAATGCATCATATGCTATTCTAAGAATATATCACAATGTTATTATTATCATCAAACCTCTGTTGCTGTGAAGGAAAAACAACAATACTTTTTGTTTTACATTATGTCATGCAATCACATTCTTGTTATTTCTTCCTGTATTTGCAAGCTCTGTATTTTTTATACTATTTCTCACACTGTCACTATGAAAGACAGCAGTTTTACCAATACATGCTGTTACTGTGAGAAAAGCAGTTTTACCAAATCACATACATGCCATTTCTATGAGGGGAAAACCAGTTTTACTTTATAAAATTCTATCAATTCCCCTTTTTTTATTTTGAAAACCCAAAAAAAAATTTCAATCAAAATTTAAATCAAACTTCTTACAGGAAAATCATGTCTCCATTGGTTATGTTACTGTTTTACCACCTACACTAGTTACAATAGATACCTGACTGACAGTCTTTTTAATACAAAGTTTAATACACATGCACTTTATTATGATCAACAAAGTAATGGCTATTATAGCAATTAAACTGTAATAACATTGTTTTTTCACCATTCTGAACATAACCCATTTAACCAATTACTCCACTCACTGCTCCATGTCTTTCTAGCATTTTCATGCAGACTCTACAGCAGTCATATGTTGTATTCTTGCATCCTTTAGGGGTAGCCTGTGTTATCAGAATTTCATTTTCCAAGCCATTATACCCGTTTTGTCTTATACCAAGAGTAGGGATTATTAGGTTGTGATGTTTTCTCATACCTCATTGGCTGCACTGACCAATCTGGAATCTTAGCTCTAGGCCTTTGTGTAGCCAGCCTGATAGCACTAGTTATTGTAAGGCAATATAACAGCTATCTCATATTTACCAAAAAACTTTTATTGTTACTTCACAGTGATTCAGTATGTGAGAGATGTAAATATTTATTGAACTTCGTAGCTAACGTATCTGCTGAAAATACATTTGGTTAGCACACACACACACACACACACACACACACACACACACACACACACACACACACACACACACACACAGAGCACCTCTTCTACATCAAGTTGCACTATGGGTAAGAGAACATTGTTTAAGCCTTCAAGACTAAGGACTTAGTATAGAAACCTCAGCCATTAGTTCACTAAGGACCACACCCACCTTTACCCAGATGTCCCTATTCAGTACACATGATTCACAAATCTGCGGACTCCAAACCCTTAAAACCCACTAAAACTGCACCCACCCAAGGTAATGCTTTATAAATAGGTGATTCTTGTCAGACATTTAGGCACTACCCTTGCCAGGCTGCATAAGAAAGGGGTGATAATTAGTTGTCTTTCTGGAAGCAGGATCCAGACTGTAACAAGGTCTGTTAGATCCACACATTCTGGCAAATACAAACATGACTTGGTAATGGGCCTCATGATATTGAATGATATGAGGTGCTCAGTACTTACATCAACTTTAAGAAATCTTGGAAATGCAGTGCAAAATAAATTTGTAATATTTATTTGTTTTCTCTCCTGTAAAGGTTCTAAAACAAGTTGTAGAAAAATGTATGGAAAATCCTGTAGAAGAACTGAATAACCTACGAGAAGGGCTGGAATACAAAGAGTTGGCTAGGACCAGTGACCGTTACAATAGGTGCTTTGTCATGGAGGTAATGTGCATATTTATCACTTTGTCTCTGACTGCTACTTTTTATAAATGTTTTGGGTTAATATTAAGAATGTTTCTTTATTATTATATATATATATATATATATATATATATATATATATATATGTGTGTGTGTGTGTGTGTGTGTGTGTGTAAAGTGTGTGAATCCCCTCATTGACTAACAAATAAACTTAGTATTTGTTGAGACCAGATCAGTTGCAATACAGTTTCCACTACTTGTTAGCATTGCACACACTTCAGTGAAAACCAGATGGACACCTTTAGTGAGGAACAAAAGTTAGTGACCAATATGTTGTTGTAAATAACGCAAAACCTATCTTGCGTGGTACACATTTCTTATCTTGCCTCTGGTGTCATTTCAAAGATTCTGGTGAAAGTTCTGTGATCACCAACCAAGGCATCAAATGTTTATTACTCTGCAGTAAGGCAGCTGGTACAGGACTCCACACTCTGTGCTAACAGAAGGGAAGCACAAGAACTTTTGGCAGGGGGTGAGCATTTCCTGCATAGCTAAAAGATTGTAAATAAAATGCTATTTGATATTTGTATTTTGTAATGTGAAATTTATGTGGAGCTTTTCTCATCGGGCCTGCACTGAAAATGGGCTCACCTAGGCCCAGTGGACTTTCCCGGTAAACAAATGCAAAAAATAAATAAAAATAAATAGCATACTAGACTGTTTGTCTAATAACCTTGCCTAGCATAAGGATCATACTTTGCACATACCAGTGGCTACATTACAGAGGGCATGTGAGTCACAGCGAATAAAAGAAAACGTTATATCTTATGCCTTTTTCAGTTCATCACTTCCAGGATGCAGTGAAATAATGCAACTTGTGACTTTAACCAGTGCCAAAGTAATAGAGTTTAGTTGGTTTCTGCAGCAGTATGCTGAATAGCATTTATTTGGTTTCTGGGAAGTTCAGAGTGGGTATGGTCCACTTTCAGCAAAGACCTAGGAAGAAAAGATTTGTGCATCAATTACAAGATGATGTTTGATCACATGGCTAAATCATTTAGTCTGGCACACATCGCACATGGTGTTATAGCAAGAGTACATAAGTCAGACGTGGTACAAAGTGAAAATTCCAGCACAGATTGAAAGAGCAACAAGGCCTATATTGATAGGAAAACTGCTATTCTAACAGTTAAGCAGCAAAGTAAAAAGTTATACTCCAGCTTATCTTTTGCTACATTCTTATTCGTTTTCGGGAAAACCAAAATGGAATGAGACAGGTCAGACCACATTTTACTGGTTGGATCAAATCATTCATGAGATTAGAATAAACAGGTGGCATATCTGTCAACTTCTGGAAGGACTGAGGAGTTTGCAGTAGCAGGTACAAATGGTGAAGACTTCCTTGGAAAAGGGATATGCTCCTGGTGTTCTGGCCACTTTACCCTTCAGCAGTATGAATTCCATCTTGGTTCTCCTCTGAAAATAGCAGCGTCTCATGGATACTAAGCTTGTCAACTTAAATACTGTATGTTTTCTGAACTTTACCAGACAATTGTTTACCATGATTTTTTTTTGTTTTATAGGTTGAAGTTGACGGGCGTACATTTACTGGTAGAGGTCGAAATAAGAAAAGAGCGAAGGAAAACGCTGCAATGGCAGTACTCAGAAATTTCTGCTGTGATAAAACAGCTCCTACTAAGACAAATAAAAATATGTCTGTGCAGAGTGCAGCAACAGAGGTGAGCTCTTTTTCACTGTCTTGAAATACAAACATTATAAAAACTTTTAACAGAGAATAATCACTCATGATGCTCTGAGAAATGTGATGCTACTGGGCTCATAGGGGAGTTATTTTTAACATCTCGAATATGCTCTCATAGTCTTACCCTAATCTGATGTATCATCTTACTTATATAGAATTTATTACAGGGATTGACCAAGCCATATAGTAGCATCTTCTGATAACAGGTAAATGTCCCTGGAACCGTAAATAATCATTAATTATGCAGGTATCCTCTTTTCCCATATACCTACAAGTTGTACGGCCCTTACATTTTAAATCCTCAGTCTCACTTCTTATCCCTGTATGTACAGCCCTTCTCCCAATACTGGGTGAATTTCTAAATGAAATATTCAATGTCATATTTTTATATATCTCATCTGATGTTATTATATGCCAATATTTCTTCAAAATACGTGACTCTCCTTCAATAAATGGAGCATAGCGAGTCACAAAATACATGTCTTCCGGATACCTCATTTCTATCAACGTTTCTACTATATTTACCTTTCCAATCAACTTTATTGCACACATCCTCAACCTTCTAGTATGTAATAATAAGAAGGTCATATTTATAACCTCTAGATAATAGTCTATTAACTTTGTCCATGGCCACATCTTGGAATTTAACCTCCTCTGAATATAACATTATACGCCTATCAAATTCAACACAGGGCAAAGACCACATCAAATGGACAGGGTGTGCACTAGAAGCACATAGGAAGGTATTTAGAGAAGTTATGTTTTTCTATATAACGTGGAATATATCTCACCATTTAGGCTTTGCAACTTCACATCTAAATAATGAATACTATTATTATAAATATTGTATGAAAATAATAAACCAAAATAATTCTTCTGTATTACCTGCATAAAATTATAGGTTCATAGGTTCATAGGTTCATAGGTTTATACTAGGCTATCTGCCCTAAGGCATTTATAAGCCTAGCCCAAATTTTTGTGGCTTACGCCACCCTTTATATGAAAAAATACTGTGCCCATTAGTTTGTTTTGCCTCTGTCCAGCAGTGACACAGAGATGATTATCAAACTGTTCCTGAGCACCCTTTACTATTAAAGATAAATCATCAATGTAACATTTATAAAAAACTACATTATAAACAAAATATGACGCTCTATACAAAAAATATTTCCTCAACCCTTCCCATAAATAAAAATTGGTATAGCTGGGAGCAAATTTTTCTCCCATTGCTGTCCCTCTTAATAGCCTATAGAAATTCCCATCAAAAGAAAATCAATCATTATTCACAATAAAACTATTAATATTCAGCATACTCTGTAACCTATTAACATCCAGTAAATAATGAGCAAAAGCCCCCAATCTGAATTTTTATTCAGTAGAAGTATACAAGCTATTTCCAATCTCTGTCACTAAAAATACCCTTCCTGCCACTTAACCTATTTAATCTTGCTAAGAAAATGTTGTGTGTCATTAATGTATGAAGGAAGCTGTACAACATAAGGCTGAATAATTCTGACCACAAAATTACAAACCTTTCCATGGGAGCCCACCCCCAACCTGAGAAACAATAGGTCTCCCCGGGGGATTCACCATGTTCTTATGGATTTTAGGTAGTACATAAAATAATGGGATCCAAGGTTTCACTACTACTAGTCCATCCCTCAGTATTTCTGATAATACACCCTTATTAACCAAGTCCTTCAGTAGCATCATAATACTACTTTGAATTTGTTGTAGTGGACTATCATCTAACAATTGATATTCTAATGTATTACTCAATAAAACAAGACACATTCTTTCATAATAATCATCCTTCATTACCACTATATTTCACCCTTTATCATCTGGTTTTATTACAACAAACATATATGTTTCCAAACATTTTAAAGCCATCTACTCATTCCTAGTGAGATTAACATTAATAATATATTTTATCCCCTGTAATCAGATTAAAGGCAGTCTGATAAGTACCACTATCCCAGACTCTGAAGACACTGCAGAGAACATCACTGGCAGTCAGGACAAGACAGATGTGAGCAGTGAGAGAAGTACTGCTGTTCCAGACTCTGAAGACAATGAAGAGAACATCTCTGGCAGTCAGGACAAGACATATGTGGGCAGTGAGAGAAGTACTGCTCTTCCAGAATCTGAAGACACTGAAGAGAACATCCCTGGCAGTCAGGACAAGACAGATGTGGGCAGTGAGAGAAGTACTGCTATTCCAGACTCTGAAGACACTGAAGAGAACATACCTGGCAGTCAGGACAAGACAGATGTGGGCAGTGAGAGAAGTACTGCTGTTCCAGACACTGAAGACACTGCAGAGAACATCACTGGCAGACAGGACAAGACAGATGTGGGCAGTGAGAGAAGTACTGCTGTTCCAGACTCTGAAGACACTGAAGAGAACATCGCTGGCAGTCAGGACAAGACAGATGTGCGCAGTGAGAGAAGTACTGCTGTTCCAGACTCTAAAGACAATGAAGAGAACATCCCTGGCAGTCAGGACAAGACATGTGTGGGCAGTTTGAGAAGTACTGCTGTTCCAGACTCTGAAGACAATGAAGAGTACATCCCTGGCAGTCAGGACAAGACAGACATCGGCAGTGAGAGAAGTACTGCTGTTCCAGACTCTATAGACACTGCAGAGAACATTGCTGGCAGTCAGGACAAGACAGACGTGGGCAGTGAGAGAAGTACTGCTGTTCCAGACTTTGAAGACAATGAAGAGAACATCCCTGGCAGTCAGGACAAGACAGATGTGGGCAGTGAGAGAAGTACTGCTGTTCCAGACTCTGAAGACAATGAAGAGAACATCGCTGGCAGTCAGGACAAGACAGATGTGGGCAGTGAGAGAAGTACTGCTGTTCCAGACTCTGAAGACACTGAAGAGAACATCCCTGGCCATCAGGACAAGACAGATGTGCGCAGTGAGAGAACTACTGCTGTTCCAGACTCTGAAGACACTGAAGAGAACATCGCTGGCAGTCAGGGCAAGACAGATGTGCGCAGTGAGAGAAGTACTGCTGTTCCAGACTCTAAAGACACTGAAGAGAACATCCCTGGCAGTCAGAACAAGACATATGTGGGCAATGAGAGAAGTACTGCTGTTCCAGACTCTGAAGACACTGAAGAGAACTTCTCTGGCAGTCAGGACAAGATAGATGTGCGCAGTGAGAGAAGTACTGCTGTTCCAGACTCCAAAGACAATGAAGAGAACATCGCTGGCAGTCAGGACAAGACACATGTGCGCAGTGAGAGAAGTACTGCTGTTCCAGACTCTAAAGACACTGAAGAGAACATCTCTGGCAGTCAGAACAAGACATATGTGGGCAGTGAGAGAAGTACTGCTGTTCCAGACTCTGAAGACACTGAAGAGAACATCGCTGGCAGTCAGGACAAGACAGATGTGCACAGTGAGAGAAGTACTGCTGTTCCAGACTCTAAAGACAATGAAGAGAACATCCCTGGCAGTCAGGACAAGACATATGTGGGCAGTGAGAGAAGTACTGCTGTTCCAGACTCTGAAGACAATGAAGAGAACATCCCTGGCAGTCAGAACAAGACAGACATCGGCAGTGAGAGAAGTACTGCTGTTCCAGACTCTGAAGACACTGCAGAGAACATTGCTGGCAGTCAGGACAAGACAGATGTGGGCAGTGAGAGAAGTACTGCTGTTCCAGACTCTGAAGACACTGAAGAGAACATCCCTGGCAGTCAGGACAAGACAGATGTGGGCAGTGAGAGAAGTACTGCTGTTCCAGACTCTGAAGACAATGAAGAGAACATCCCTGGCAGTCAGGACAAGACATATGTGGGCAGTGAGAGATGTACTGCTGTTCCAGACTCTGAAGACAATGAAGAGAACATCGCTGGCAGTCAGGACAAGACAGATGTGGGCAGTGAGAGAAGTACTGCTGTTCCAGACTCTGAAGACACTGAAGAGAACATCCCTGGCAATCAGGACAAGACAGATGTGGGCAGTGAGAGAAGTACCGCTGTTCCAGACTCTCAGAATAATAAAGATTTCACTTTCTGCAGTCAGAACAAGGTAGATGTAGACGGTGAGAAAAGCAACATTGTCTCAAACTTTGAATATAAGGAAGATCTCATTCCTTATAGTCAGGACAAGGCAGACGTGGGCAGTGAGATTAAATCCTTTGTCACAGAAACTGAAGTTTTGGTCTACCACAAACACAAGAAAGTAGATACAGACACTGACAGTAACACAACTGATCATATGGATAAGTCATCTCTATTGAAGCGCTTACGTTTTCATTTGAAAAGCTTCCGTGTTGCTGCTAAGAAATGTTTCTATAAACTTTGCTGCTGTTATTAAAAATAATTTATATTTAAAAATACAGAACACTATGAAATGGCAGCAATTAGAAACAGAAATCTGTTTTTCATGATTTTTATTTAATCAGAAATTTTTGATTCAATAAAGTCATAAATTAAATGCACTATAAATGTCAATATTGTGTTTTCATTGATTTGTTTCACTTGCCTGTGGCATTGATAATATGAAGGTTTTGTGATTCATGTGTAGCATTGTGCTTTGTATCAAGATATGCTACATCCAAGGGTTTTCACGTAAACATAACATGTCAAGTTTGCAGTCTGACCAGCGTTCCTTTCTGCGTCCCTTGCCTGTACAAATTAACTTCCTGTTCAAGCTGGGAAAGAGATCTCACAAGTGGGTAATGAAACCTGACTTAGTCAATAAACCTTCTGACTAGAAACTACAAGTTCTGAGGTAAAATGTTCTTGATCTGACTGTCAGCTAGTGATCCTTTTAGGGATGGACAGATACATTGATTCCCCTTTACGGAAAACCTTCCACTACATAATTTTTCTGTGAAAACCATTTTCCTTTGAATTTCATTATGTTATGCTACAAAATGCTTTTTTTGTGGAACTGTCAGGTTGCTGAGGGAATTTTTGCTTATATAATGCTTGAGTGACAAAACTCTTTAAAAATCTATTCTTATTAACGTAATCTACATGTTTGTGTGTGGGTGGGTGTGTGTAGAGGGGGAAGAATTTGGTGCTTTCGGTGATTGTCACTGAACATTTTACCTCAGAACCTTAATTTTCCTGTCAGAAGATTTATTGATTCACTCAGGCTCTGCTTCCTGCCTGTGAGATCTCCTTTCCAGCTCTAACATGAAACAATAAGCAATATTCAGTCTTCATGGCTCTTGCTTCCAATATCCAGAAAAAGAAGAAAGCTTTAGGGAGTTCTTGGGTGTCCTGCTGGCTCCATCACTGCCTTATCTACTGGTGGGTGTCTGCTGTACCTAAAATATCATCCTCAGATCACTCATCTCTTCCTGTTGGTCACTGTGAGGTACCTCCTCAGAAAGTCACTAAGGATGAAGGGAATGGCACATTCTCTGTGGTTGTAGGGCTGCCCTCACTGGACATGGGAGGACTACACATCTGATGTTGTCATTTTCATTCAATCCTCAACTGATGGGTTCACATCTGAGACTTAGATCTGACTCTTCTACTTCTAACAGATCATCAGATCCCAGAACTCTCAAGCTACTTCCTTTACCCATAATACCCCAAATTAACATATGTCAAATCTCTTAAGTGGTCTTCAGATTTCTTTAGACCTTCTTGTTGTGTGTTAATTAAGTTTTATATAGAGTCTTCCTCCTTCCTCCCTCCCATATTTTAGTGTTCTTGGTCAATTCTTCCTTCCCTTTTTTATTGTCAGTTACTGTTATGGGAGTGGGAGTCTGTTCCAAAGGTGTGGTAACTTCTAGGAGACAAATATGTCCCTCCAGCAGGTTCTATTAATATCACATACCAGATTAAGGTCTTTAGAGCGAGTAACCCATGTACCATTTGACTTGCGGATATGCAGCATTTCCAATAATGCAGGCTCAGAGATTGCTTATATGCAAGACATAGATCATCTCTAAGTAGTATGTATGAAACAGAATAAAGAGACAGTGATTTCAGCTGATCCCCATGCAACAGATGCAGAAAACCTTGAATGTTCCTTGTGAGGGACCTTTGTGGTCTCCAGTTGCTGCAGGTACTTGGAAAGGTACATAACAAAAGGGGCATTGTACTCCATTAATGGCCTGATGAGAGAAGAGTACAGGGAGGTTATAACTTCTTTTTTTCTGGAGGCATTTCCCTAACATATGAGACAAGCAATGTAGAATGCCCTTCTTACCACTGTGGAGACACGGCGATCAAAGATAAGGTTGCTGTCAACCTGTGTGCCCAGGTCTCACACCACTGAGTGTGTACTTAGGGTGTTGCTATTGATGTGGTAGTTAGCAGGAATATTGCTCTTATTGAAATGGATGATAACACATTTTTTTTGTATTGAGTTTAAGGCCATGACTTGGCACCAATGATTTGTTTCCATAAGACCGTCTTGTAGAATGTTGACATCATTTGAAGATTCTATGACCACTCCTACTTTGCAGTCATAAGCAAACTTTGACAGTTTTGCTAGTTTTGTTTGTACTTCAAAGAAATAGATTTAAAATGGTAGAGGCCCCCGAACTGATCCTTGTGGAACACCACTGATTACAGGTCTGCTGTTGGAGGTCTATTCCTCTATTTTGACTATATGTGTTCTATCAGTGAGCCAGTTAGTGACCCATCTAAAGATATAAGAGTTGATACCTAGCTGGGTGAGTTTGGCGATTGCCTATATCTTTGTTGATAAGGTGCATCATGATTCTCTCCATGGCCTTGCATATAAGGCTAGTCAGGCTAATAGGTCTATAGTTCCTGGAGCCTTGGAAGCAAAACCTTTGTGTAAGGGAATAACAGTCACCGTTTTTCATTCAGCTGGGATGAAGCTGATACTTAGACTATGATTGAAAAGAGTACCCAATGGTGTTGCTAATTCTTGTTGGAGCCCATGTAGTTCGCAGCATGGGATGTTATCAGGTCCCTTAGATGTTGTGTTTTTGGCCTTAGAGAAGCCATTTACAATCTACTCTTTAGAGATACAAGGTAGGGGATAGGTGATAGGCATGTCATGGGGTACGTGTGCTGGGGACAGGGGAGTGATGTTTTCACAGAACCTGTCGGCCAACAAGTTAGTTATGTCCACATGCTCAGTATATGTGGTATCATTAACTACCAGTTCATCACAGATCTGTGCCTTTTCTTTTAGGTTATGGATGTAAGTAAAGAACACCTTATGGCTGTTCTTAGTTGAGGAAGCTAATTAGAATTTGTAGTTTGTTGATGGAGAAGTACAGAGTATGTCAGAAGGAATTGCTTTGTGTTTTTGTAGACTTAGAGAATGCATATGACAGGGTACCTAGAGAGGAGTTGTGGTATTGTATGAGGAAGTCAGGAGTGTCAGAGAAGTATGTAAGAGTGGTACAGGAAATATACGAGGGTAGTGTGAAAGCGGTGAGGTCTGCTATGGGAGTGACGGATGTGTTTAAGGTGGAGGTGGGGTTACATCAAGGATCAGCTCTGAGCCCTTTCTTACTTGCAATGGTGATGGACAGGTTGACAGACGAGTTCAGACAAGAGTCCCCATGGACTATGACGTTTGCAGATGACATTGTGATCTGTAGTGAGAGTAGGGAACAGGTGGAGGAGACCCTGGAGAGATTGAGATATGCTCTAGAGAGAAGAGGAATGAAGGTCAGCAGGACTAAGACAGAATATATGTGTGTGAATGAGAGGGAGGATAAAGGAATGGTGAGGATGCAGGGAGTAGAGGTGGCGAAGGTGGATGAGTTTAAATACTTGGGGTCAATAGTTCAGAGTAACGGTGAGTGTGGAAGAGAGCTGAAGAAGAGAGTACAGGCAGGATGGAGTGGGTGGAGAAGAGTGTCGAGTGATTTGTGACAGACGAGTACCTGTAAGAGTGAAAGGGAAGGTCTACAAGAGGGTAGTGAGACCAGCTACGTTATATGGGTTGGAGACAGTGGCATTGACAAAAAAGGCAGGAGTTTGAGCTGGATGTGGCAGAGTTAAAGATGTTAAGATTTGCACTGGGTGTGACGAGGGTGGACAGGATTAGGAATAAGTATATTAGAGGGTCAACCCAGGTTGGAAGGTTTAGAGACAAAGCCAGAGAGGCAAGATTACGTTGGTTTGGACATGTGCTGAGGAGGGATGCTGAGTAAATTGGGAAAAAGATGCTAAGGATGAAGCTACCAGGTAACAGGAAAAGAGGAAAGCCTAAGATAAGGTTTATAGATGTGGTGAGAGAGGACATGCAGGTGGTTGGTGTGACAGAGCAAGATGCAGAGGACAGGAAGAAATGGAAACAGGTGATCCACTGTGGTGACCCCTAACAGGAACAGCCGAAAGAGGATGATGAGTTTGCTTTGGAGGACTTCACAAGAAGTCTTATTTGCTTGTTTAAGCTGAGGAGGGAATGTTTCTAGTTCAGGGCTCGCTCTCTCTTACTCTTAGACAGCAATTTCATCTCCTTGTTGTAAAGTGTGTTGATGGCAGTTGTCTACCAGGCAGGTTTGCTCTTTTTTGAAGAGCTTGTTTTGGTTCTATCAGGTACGTCCGAATGAATGCAGTTTTACAGCTGTTTGTATAAAGCATCGGTGCAGAACTCGGCACAGTTGCCAATTCCAACTGAGGGGGGGAGTTGGTGCATTGAAGCTATTTATATCATCCTGTAAAAGGTATAATCTGCTTTGGAGAAGATTTTTAGTTTAGTTTTTCTGGGGGGAGTCAGGTGTGATAGTTAGTTCAAATGAGACTGATTTGTGGTCATATCTCACCAGGGACAGACCTCACAATGGGGGTGCTACAGTGGTCCCCCATATTAGTAAGCAGCAGATCCAGGATATTGGCACCCCTTGTGGGAGTGTCAACCATCTGGTCCAGGGCATTGGAGTTAATGAAGTTGAGGAACCTTTGGGCAAGTGAGTTTGAGTAGGAGTAATCAACCCTGACAATGGATGGGTAGTTAAAGTCACCCAAAACCATGGTGTTTGGATGTATCTTGATAAACTAAAGTATATCCAAATAGGCAGAGTGGGTGTCCTGATTCATGGAGGGGGTTCTGTAGCTGGCAATTACTTGAATAGGTGTGTAACCAACAGTTAATTGCACTTGAAGTATCTCCAAAGAATCATACTGTTTAACCAGTCTGGAGGTGTAAACAAGCAATAATTCCTGACAAGGTGTGTGTTAATGTGTAATTAATGCACACCCAGGGGTGCTTTGAGGCCCGATGTTGCTATTTACTGAGTGTAAAATAGTAGCTCAACTGATCTTGCTTTCACACTCACACATGCATACACTTTCACACACAAACACATACACAAAGTTCTGTTTTTATTTTGCTATTATTTTATTTTACACTCGATAAACAGCGGAAGAGCTGTTTAGTGAGAGTTCATAGGTTCATAGGTTCATACTAGGCTATCTTCCCTAGGGCATTTATAAGCCTAGCCAGAGTGTGTTTGGCTTTCACCACCCATTTTAAATTAATTTTGCTATGCCCTTTTTCGAGGTCAATATACTCTTCCTCTGTCTATCAGTGACACAGAAGTGATACCCGGGGTAAACCTACGATCTCCCATCCACTCATCAAGATTCCTCTTGAAGAGAGTCAATGAGGGACTCTGCCTAACCTGGACTGGGATTTTATTCCAGAGTGAAGGGAGCCTCTGGGTTATGAATCTGTCCCTCCAGCATGTCCTATTTATTTCAGTGCTGAGGTTCAAGTCTCTCGAGCACATAGCTCAATGGGATTTGGATTTTCTGAGGTGTAGCATGTCCATTAATTCCGGGTTGGACATGGCTTTATATGTCAGGCACAGATCGCCTCTGAGCAGGCGGTATGCCACTGAGTAGAGCTGGAGTTTCTTTAACCAGGCAGCATATGGCATCTGTTTGAGCCCTTTGATCCTCTTGGTGAGGTACTTTTGGGGTCTTTCCAGTTGCTGCAGGTGTCTGGTAAAGTACATCCCAAAAGGGACATTGTACTCAATTATGGGCTTGATGAGGGATGAGTAAAGAGGCACGATGACCTCCCCTGATCTGGATGTGAATCCCTTCATGATTAGGTGGGCTATATAAAATGTTTTTCTAACCACTTTGGCCACATGGTTGACAAATGAGAGATTGCTATCAACTTGGGTCCCCAGGTCCCTAATTACTTCTTCTGTACTTAATGGATTACTACCTATGTGGTAATTTGTGGGCACTTTGTTTTTGCCAAAGGGGATGACTATACACTTTTTGGCGTTTAGCTTGAGGCCATGGCTCTGGCACCAGTTGTCTGTTTCTGTGAGGCCCTTTTGCAGGATGCTTGTGTCGGCTGGAGAGTCGATTATGGCAACCAGTTTGCAGTCATCTACGAACTTGGTCAGCCACAGTCCTTCCATGTTGGCCTGTACCTCCAAGAAATATATACCGAACAAGAGAGGTCCCAGGACTGAGCCTTGTGGGACGCCACTTGTAACTGGTTTGGAGTCTGACATGGCTCCAGCAATTCTAACCATGTGGGTTCTGTCCTTGAGCCAGTTTGCAACCCATCTAGTGACATAGGGGTTTATATTTAAGCTGGTGAGCTTATCTATAATGCCTGAGTGGGGTATTGTATCGAAGGCTTTTGCGAGGTCCAGGTAGGCTGTGTGGACCACCTTTCCCTCGTCAATGGCCTTGGTGACTGTTTCAAAGAAATCAACCAGGTTTAAGAGGCAGGATCTGCCCTTAACAAAGCCAAACTGGGTAGGATCCAGTGTCTGTAGGTCCCCAATATCTTTATTTATGAAGTCCATGATGATCCTTTCCATAGCTTTGTAGACCAAGCTAGTCAGACTTATGGGGCGATAGTTTCCAGGATCCGTTGAGGCATCACCTTTGTGGAGAGGGACCACTGTTGCTGTACACCACTCTTTGGGTACATATCCTGTAGTAAGGCTAAGATTGAACAGTAGTTTTATGTTTGAGTTTAGCTCTTCTTGGAGTTCATGTAGGATGCAGCCTGAGACACTGTCTGGTCCCATTGATGCTGTGTTTTTTGCTTTGGAGAGGCCGGATCTTACTTGAGCATCTGAGATGTCAGGGGGGCAGCACTCTGCTGGGATAGATATTTGCCCTATTGGTGGGGAGGGGGGGGGGGTTTGCACTGAACCGTATCAGCTAGGATGTTGGCAATGTCTGTGGGTTCGGTGTTTTTTGTCATTTTGGACTAATTCTGAGCATATCTGGGAATTCCCATCCAGGTTCCTAACATAACTAAAGAAAGCCTTGTGATTATCCTTAGTGTCCTGTGCAATTTTTCTCTCGAAGCTGGCCTTAGACGATTTTATGAGTGCCCGTAGTTTTTTGCTAATACTGATCAGAGATGCCTTCCATTTTTGGGATTTTGCTCTATCATGTAGTAGCTTCCTCCTTCTATTGTATAGTTTGTTTATGGCTGGGGTCCACCAGACAGGACGTCTGCCTTTGGAGGATTGGGTCTTGGTTTTATTTGGGATTGCATGATCCATGCATTCCTGAAGGTGTTCATAGAATACGTTTATAAAGGATTCTGCGGTCTGGGCCATATTTTCCACAGGCCTGGGGGCTTTGAAGGATTCCACCTCAGTTTTGAGGAGTGTGAAATTTGCTTTAGAGAAGTTTTTCACTGTGGTTTTCTGGGCAGGGGTGGGGTCGGGATGTGAATATCCAGTGAGATTAGTTTATGGTCTGATCTTACCAGTGAGGGATACACTTCTGGTCTGGAGCATAGAGTCCCCATGTTGATGATATTCAGGTCCAGTATGTTTTCCCCTCTTGTGGGAGTGGTAACAAGTTGTTCCATAGCATTTGAGTTTATAAATTCTAGGAACCTTTGGGCTAGGGTGTTGGAGCTAGAGTAATGCTTCCAGTCTATGTTTGGGTAGTTGAAGTTGCCCAATATAATGGTGTTTGGAGAGGCCTTCATATTTTCCAGTGTTCTCAGGAAGGCCGAGTGGGGTTCCTGGGTTTGGGAGGGTGGTCTGTAGCAGGCTATAAATTGGAAGGCAGTTTAACCCACTGTTAGTTGCACATGGATAATCTCTGATGCTTCGTGCTGTGCCACCAACCGGGAGGTGTGGGTATCTTTGACGAATATTGATACTCCCCCTCCTTTTGTGGTTCGGTCCAAGTTTTGGGGACGAAAAGCATGGTATGAGGTATAACCTGGTAGTGCTGGTGTGCTCTCGGGAGCCTTGAACCAGGTTTCTGTTATTGCACAGATATCGATGTTCTCCATGCTAAGGAGAGTTTTGAGTGTGTGCATCTTGAGGTTTAGACTTCTGACATTGAGTAGCATTACTCTTAGTTTCTTATCCCTTGTGATACCTATGGAGGTGGGTTTGTCTTTTGAGCCTTGCATAAAAAAGGCACTATGGGGGTAGCAAGAGCCTTTGCCAATATCCGAAAGCCAAGGGGTGACAGGTGCAAGCCATCCCTAATGAAGCACTGTGGCTTGTCGAGCATGTCATCCCAGGCTGACAGGCATTGGATCCCCTTTGAATGACACCAATACTTAAGCCAATTGTTGAAATTGATCATCTTGTCTTCATATTGTGGCATCATTCTTGGTGAGGGTAAGATGCTACTCAAGGTGGTCAGGGTCATACCGGCATGGGCTACATGCTCAGAGAGTTCCTCTATGTCTCTTTTCATGTAGTCCAGGGAGGTAAGTCTCAGGTCATTCACACCAGCATGGACAATGACTGAGTCATATCTGTACTTGCCTTGGAGTGACCTGAGTGCTTGTGTTATGTGGCGGATCCTAGCGCCCGACAGGCAGCTCACCGTGACCTTCTCCTTGTTCAGCTTGGTGAGTGGGACGTCAGTGTGCCTGACGATAGAGTCACCTATTACAAGTGTATCAGGTGTGTTGTTTAGCCTTAAGGGCTGTGACTGTTCGGCACACTGGCTTTGTGAGCTATGTGTTGCACGTGTTTTGTTTTGGGGTAGCAGTTGCTTGGGTGTCTGCTTTGGAGGTCTCTGCTGCTTAGGCAGATTTTTATTTAGAGCCTCCGAGTATGTTTTTGTGTGTGTATGTGTTTGGTGTGCTGTCGTGGTAGGTCTATGTGGGACTGGAATTGAAGTGAGTGTGGTTTCCTTCTCCTCCTGACTGGTTACGCCAGTACTGAGTTGAGAGAGCTTAGCCTCCAGTTTGGCTATATGGTTGCATCTCTCACATGTGTTGGAATTTGTTGGGAGGAGGAGAGGGTTGTCTGTGTACATGAGGCAGTTGTAACATTGCCTCAAGATTCCCAGATTCACCAGCTGGACCAGAGAGGAGATTGACAACTGACCTTTGGACATGCTAGAATAGTATTGGGAATTCCTTTATAATTGAAAAAAGGGCCAATGGGGAACAAGGTACTCAAGGGGAGTTTGTGAGGGTGTAGTGCTTTTAATTTTTTAGTGCTGCCTTATATAATTGCTTTAGTGAACAAGTGCCAGGTAACTTAAATGCAATGTGTTACAGGTAACTTAAATGCAAAAACGACAAACATTAACTTTCTTTCAAGTGAAACAAGGAAATAAGTACAGTAAGCAAAGCAGATATCACTAGGGATCCACAGAACCGCTGAAAAGCCGTGTTTTAGGTGTAATTAGCATTTCAGGGAAATAACAAGCAAACAAACAACAAGCATACAAACAAAGCTAGATTCAGCAGGCCTGGATCTAGTCTATGCTACAGCAAACAAGGTATACTAATTTCAATAAGAAACAGTTCAAATATGCAGGTACTATAAGCCTTTAACCAGAAATTCCCAGCTCAGAAGGGCAGAGTCCAACCTCTCCTCCCACAAGAGTGCAGACCACGAACCTTCTTAATGTAAAATAACTGGCCTGAAGCCCAAGTGCTTAAACCAGAAGTAATACACTTTTAGAATAACAGAGTACAATAATAGCTGTCATTCTGTTTTCTCAGTCTGAGCTCTAGGGCGGCTTGATATGCTGCTGTGAAGTGGTGGACATGTTTTTCAGTGGGCATTACTTGTACATTAATTCCCTGCTGTGGTACATTCTTTCTCCAGTCAGGGTACTGATGTACTATAAGCTCATTCTGTAAATAACAGTAAACTACAGCTCTATTCTGATGCAAATAGGTGAGGTTACTACATAAAAGTCTGTTACGGTAAAATGAACAAGAGCTTCATTATGATAGTATAAGTGAAGATATAAAATGTTATCCTTGTGGGAGGGCTTACATACACATTTAATTGTTACCACCTCACTCTAAAGCTGTAAGAAGTACATATAAATGTTGAGAAGTAATATAAAGCATTTATCTAATTGCAGCTAATCAGAGGAAAGACCAGCAGTGTGTGGGAAATGAAAAAAGACAGAACTATATTGCCATTTAATGGCAGAGGTTCAAATGGTTCAAAAGAATCTGACAGATCCTGAAGAAAACAGTAAGAAGGAATGGAATGCAAATAATATCACTAAAAATGTGTAACCTTGCACTTTTGGAGAGAAACTCTATAGAGATTGAAGAAATGTACCAGAAATGTACTTCCTGAAAAACATCTTTCCCATTACCTTTTCCAACAGTTTGAATCGGTCTTTACTTTGAGATTAAGTCAAAGATTGATATCAGTTTAATATACCTGGAAGAATTATGGGTGAAACCAAAACTGATATTTATATGTAAATTTATTGTAGAACAATCCAAAAAACTGGAAATCAATAAACACATTGCTCAGTCCTGGAAAATCCACCCAGTCTAGCCCATCCCCAACGAATAACTGCCAAAGCATTGCTTCACAGTTTGAAGCTTGAAGCTGATAACCTGTTCCTCTGTTTTCCCTTCTATTTACATTATCACCTACTTCTGATTTCCCCTATTTTCTGCCATTACAACTGTCTTGTCAGTTTCATCCCATGGGCCTTCAGTTTTGCATGTCATTCCTCGATCCTTTGCTGAAGTTCTTGCTCGGAGTCTTCAGACCCCGCCATCCCACTCTAATCATTGAAGCCACAACAGACCTTCAGCCTAAATCCATTGCTGACACCTAGATTTAAATAAAGTCTACACTCACACTTAAGACAACACTGCCCCTCACAAAGTTCCATCCAAATACCTCAAACTCACAGATAGCCTTGCATATCCAGTCTCAATTCTAATAAGCCACTCTATCCAAGAAAAATATGTCCCCACCTTATGAAAATATTCTATATAATAACCCTCCATAAAGGTGGCTCATCAGCTGTGCTCACAAACTTTAGACTAGCTACCATATTCTCACCCTTATCCAAAATCTGGCAAAGACATATTCACTCTCAGCTGATTACAGGTATTACTTCTCATAACCTCCTTTCTCCCTCATCTCATGGTTTCAGACCCAATCACAGTACAGCCACTGCCCTTCTAAGGTTCAGAGATATAGTAAATCACAATATAAATTCAGATCTTCTAATCTCAGCCCTATTTCTGGATCTATCCAAGGCATTCAGATTGGTCAATCATTAAATTCTCCTAACCAAACTCTCTTCCTAGGGGCTGTCACTCTCCTCACTTACCAGGTTTCTTAGTTACCTCACTAATATTTGTGTATTTGGGTAGTCGCAGACACCTTGTTCAAGGCTGTGGAGAGCACCCCAGCCACCGGGTTACACCTCCTTCCACAGGTTCAGATCACAAACTGAAGGCATAAAATCTAAAGGAGGCACTGCACCAATATTCATTAAAAATAATTTGAGATCAGGCAAACTGTACATCAGCATGCTGACTGGAGAATGAAGATTCTCCAGCAGGATATTAATGTACAAGTAATACCTGGAGAAAAATGAGTCCGCCGCTTCACGGCAGCATATCAAGCTGCTATGGAGCTCCGACTTAGAAACCGGAATGGCCTCCATTATTTTTGTTAGAAAAATATGTATTTGAGCATATATAAAGTGCTAGTTAAAAAGAAAATAGTGTATAATGCATTTTATTTTATTATTAATATGGCAATAAGAATGATTTTACATGTAACTGCTTGAAGCTTTGGAACTGCAGTGTATTTGAACTCTGACCCTGGTAGTAGCCAGCTCAGCAAGTTTATGTTTTTTACTAATGATTATCTGCTGGGTCAGAAAATTAAATGTATAAAGCATTGAAAATCTTCTTCTCTTTTCTCTGGGACAATTGGCCTTGTAAATGTTATCAAGATAAGACGCAGCTGTTGGGAGAATGTTGCAAGAAGAACAAAGAACCAGCTATTGTATTCAAGCAGGCCTGAAACCTTGAAGGAGTAACATTTACAAAAAGACAGTATAACTGACCAGGTGCATTGCAAGGCTATATTATTCCCAAGGGAAAGCTTTTTTAAAAAATGTAATATCAGCAATCTTTATGAATAAAATACTGTTAGTAAAAGTGATGTAGATGCCCTGTGACTAACCACGTCAGTAAGGTGGGCATAACCTGAATGTAAACACTATAAAATATTATGTACTTCCTGCATCATGTCAGACAAAATTCTGTACTTGTACGTTTTTTGCCTCCTGGTGTACACTAGTAAACTTTTGCATCTGAGCCTCCTGTGTTGTTATCTTTATTTTTTATTTAACAATTTTACTCTTGTTAAGCAGTGTTTTTGCTGTTTAGTGAGTGTAAAATGCAAAAAAAAGAAGACAATTAAAAAGTTGTGTGTGCATTTATGTCTGTGTGAGTGTATGTGTGCATGTCAGTGAAAGTGTTAGTGAGCGAGCCTTTATTTTATACTCACAAAGCAGCACTTTTGCTGTTTGGTGAGTGCAAAATAAAAAAATAAAAAATTTTAAAATAAAACGTGTGTATTAGAGAAAGAGAGAGAGAGAGAGCGAGATTGATCGAGAAAAACAGAAAAAAAGTGTGTGTATGTGTGTTTATATTTCTGTCTGCATGTGTGAGTGAATACATGCAGGAAAGCAGAAAAGACTGTGTGTGTGTGTGTGTGTGTGTGTGTGTGTGTGTGTGTGTGTGTGTGTGTGTGTGTGTGTGTGTGTGCGCGTGTGCGTGTGTGCGTGTGTGCGTGTGTGTGTGTGTGAGAGAGAGTGAGATCTACCAGTGCCATCAGCAAAGAAGTTTGTATACGTCTGGACCCTTCAGCTGAAGAAATTTGTATAAAAATACAAGGAGAACAAAGGCTCAAAAATAAGAACAGATTTTAATTATTGCTCTTATGAAATTACAAACTTGCTTAAATAAAAGGATTTGAGTTAGCATGAATTTTCTAAAGGAAATAAAACTCTGAAACTGAAATGTATGTCATTATTTAGTTATTTCTGTCTCCAATGACTGGCAATAAACCAAACGTTTTAGGAGTAAGTGACCACAAAAATAAAAATAAATTTATTTATTTTATTTTATTTTACATTTTTAATTTATTTTACATTTGTTAACCAGGGGTGTCTGACTGAGCCGAAAAGGCCCTTTTTCAGCAGAGGACAGGGGAGGAAAGCTCTACATATAAAAATTACATATGTATTTAGATATTAAGAAATGACCATTATTCACACAAATTACAGGAGACATGTTTTTACAGTGGTATGCAGCACATCAACAGTTACAGTGGAGAGAATAAACAAGAAAATATTAATTTAAAAATAAAGGTAATTAATAGATTTGTGGTGTACAGCTGAAATTTGGAACATAGTTAGAATACATACATAGTACACAGGTACAGTACATACATTGTAGATTAGCCAGTGTTTGTCAGTAAGAGTGAAAACTATTATCAAGTAGTCTAGGTTTAGTATGTGTACCTTATCTGCTTTCACTAGCCTGGGGAGCAGTCATGGCACTGCCAGCTTTGCTTGAGATCTTGCCTAATGAGGTTTTTAAAGGAGGCTTTGGACGATGTGTTTTGAATTCTAGTGGGGAGAGAGTTCCATTTTTTAGCCACTGAACTACTATATAGTGTGTCGCCAAAGCTATTGTAGCTGTTAGTGACTTCTAGTAGTAGGTTGCTTGATGATCTAAGAGGCCTTTTGGCTGAGTGACGTTATACTAAGTTTTTGAGGGCAGGACACTTATTATGGAGGTAATAGATAGAATGACAGAGGCAGAGTTGATTGTAGGTTAGGAGGTTGGGCAGTTCAAGCCAGTGGAGCTGTCTCAACGTGGTACAGTAATGAGTTCTATATGAGCAATTTGCAGCAAATATAAATTCTGTTATAGCAGGCTTCCATTTTGCTTAGTTTGTTTTGTTGAGATTAGTTAGAATGGGAGATGCATAGAGTAGGGTGGATAGAAGGTGGGAGCGAGCAATACCTGATCTTGTGTTGTTGGTAAGAAATGGTTTGGTACAGTAGAGTGATCCCAGTTTGGCATGTACTTTTTTAATAGTTAAGTTGAGATGACTATCAAATTTTAGGTGGGAATCTATGGTTATTCCCAGTAGCTTAGCCTGTGCCACTAGAGTGATTGGAGTAGCATTTGTGGAGTAGATAGTGAAGTGATTGTTATCAGTGTTTTTGTTAGAACTGGTTATAATCATAAGCTGTGTTTTCTTTGGACTGAGTATAAGTTGGGCTTTGGTAAGGTAGTTTTCAACATCAGAGAATGCTAGTTGAGTTGTTTGCTGGAGGGTGGGAATCTTTGGTGCAGCACAGATTAAGGTAGTGTCATCTGCATACTGAATTATAGATGCATGCTGTGTGGAGGTATGGAGGTTATTTGTGAAGACTGTGAATAGTACTGGTCTTAAGATAGAACCCTACACTAAGGCACTGTACGAGCACATCCACTCATGCATGAATCGTGCCATCCGAAATAGAACCAAGATGCTCTCATCCAAAAAAAGGAAGCCAATCTGGTGGTCCCCTGCCATAAACAAACTTTACAACAAAAGGAAGAAACTGTTGCAGAAAAGAGGAAAATCCCAGAATCCAAAAAACTCCCTTACCAGCCTCAGTAAGAAACTGAGATCCCTCATAAAATCCTCCAAAGCTAGTTACGAAAATAAAATTGCCAAAGATTCCAAAGACAACCACAAGGCATTCTATAACTATGTCAAGAATCTAAATGGCAATGCTCAGATCTGCTCTGAGCTAAAACAGAATGGCATTAAATATACTGATCCCAAGGATATTGCCAATATCCTGGCAGATCGATTCAGTGCCAGTGGCCCATCTCAATACCGGAAGACTGCCAGATTCCAATAATAACGGCTACACAGGTAAAAAACGCACTCTCCAAAGCAAAGAATACAGCATCCATGGGACCAGATGACATCCCGGGCTGTATACTACATGAACTACAATATGAACTGGCACTTCACCTAAGTGTCATGTTTAATCATAGCCTCACCTCAGGTTTCGTGCCCACTGAGTGGCGCAGAGCTACAGTTATCCCACTTCACAAGGGGGGATCCACCTTGGATCCCGGAAACTACCATCCCATCAGTCTGACCTGCCTTATCTGCAAGGCCATGGAGCATATTGTCATGGAACTTATAAAGAAAGACATTGGCAACCTTCAAACACTGGACCCCATCCAGTTTGGGTTTGTGAAGGGCCGATCTTGTCTCCAGAACCTGATTGACTTCTTCGAATCAGTCTCCAGAGCCATGGACATGGGTAAGGTGGTCCACACAGCCTATCTAGACCCTGCCAAGGCATTTGACACCATCCCCCACTCTGGAATCATAGATAGACTTACTAAGCTGAGCATTAATCCCAACGTCACCCAATGGGTTGCTAACTGGCTTACTGATAGAACCCACACTGTAAAAGTAGCCAACTACAAATCCAGCTCCAGACAAGTGACAAGTGGAGTACCTCAGGGTTCAGTCCTGGGACCACTCTTGTTTGGCATCTACTTCTCTGAACTACAGGTCAACACTAAGGGACTCTGGCTAACAAAGTTTGCAGATGACTGCAAACTGGGAGCCATTATTTAATCCACAAATTATGTGGATACTCTACAAAAGGGCCTTACAGATGCTTGGTGCCAGAGCCATGGGCTCAAGCTCAATGCCAAGAAATGTATAGTTATCCCCTTTGGGAAAAAACATGTATCTGTGAATTACCATATAGGTGGCAGTACACTAAACACCGAAAGTGTGATAAGAGACTTAGGGACACAGGTGGACAGTGATCTCACCTTCGATAACCACATCGCCATAACAGTCAAGAAATCCTTTTATGTGGCACACCTCTTCACTAAGGGCTTTTCATCCAGAAAAAAAGAGGTCATTGTCCCACTGTACTCATCCCTCATTAGACCCATTATAGAATACAATGCCCCGTTTGTTATGTACCTCTCAAGACATCGGCAACAACTGGAAAGGCCGCAGAAATACCTCACTAAAAAAATCACAGGCCTAAAGCAGATGCCCTATGCTGACCACCTTAAAAAACTCCAGCTATACTCTGTTGCATATCGTCCAGTCAGAGGCGATCTCTGCTTAACATACAAGGCCATGTCAAACCCTGAGCTGTTGGACATGCTACAGTTAAAGAAATCCCAATCCCTCAGAGCCACATGCTCCAGGGATCTAAACCTTGTCATCACAATGAACAAAACATGCTGGAGGGATAGGTTCCTGACCCAGAGACTCCCCAGACTCTGGAATAGATTGCCCATACATGTAAAGCAGAGTGCCTCTTTGGCCCTCTTCAAAAGGAACCTTGACGATTGGATGGGAGAAAGGAAATTCACCCCAGGGATCATGTCAGTCGCCCTGCTAGACAGGGGTCCAGGGAAGTAAATAGTGTGGGAAGAAATAGCTAGGGAATTGTTATGGCTAGGCTTGTATAGGCCCTAGGGCTGATAGCCTAGTGCCAACCTATGAACCTATGAACCTATGGACCCTGTTGGACTCCTATAGTTATCGGTAGGTGAAGAAAAAGAGAAATTTCCCATTTCACAGCTTGGTACCTGTCAGTTAAGTAGCTTTGGAACCAGGTAAGAGTGGAATTTGTTAGGTAATATTGGTTTAGTTTGTTTAGCAGGATTTGGTGCGAGACTGTGTCAAATGCTTTGGACATATCCAAAAAAAGAGTTGACTCTTGTAAGCCTTCATTTTTTAGATGGTTTACTGTGTCTGTGAAGCAGAGGAGGGCTGTAGTGGTACTACGGGCAGGTCTGAAACCATGCTGAGTAGGTGACAGGATGTTGCTGTCTAGGAGATATTTTAGCACCTGGGTATGGATGCATTTTTCTAGGATTTTGGCCAGGGGGAAGAGTAAAGCAAAGGGTCTGTAGTTATTAAGTTCAGTGGTGGTCCTGCCTTTATGTATGGGTGTAACATAGGATATTTTCCAGACTTTCGGCACATAGTTTTCAACAACTGATCTGTTTATGAGAGTGGAGATTGGGATACCAATAGTATCAGCTATGAGTTTCAAGAAATAGCTGGGGAGTAGGTTGGCTGCTGTTTTTGAGATTTTTAGTTTGGAGAGCATGCTTTTGATTGAAGTGGTGGAAACTGTTTTGAGGATAAAGCTTGTATTAGTGTTATTTGTGTTGGGGGGGGGGGGGTAGTGAGGTAGGAACTGTCCTGTGATACTAAGGATAGAATTGAGTTCACAAAGTGGGAGTTGAATTGTGTTTCGATGGGAACTTTAGTGTCAGGGGTGGTTGATCTGGGGTTAGCCTTTTGGGTGGATTTTAGTAGCTGGTTTACATTTTTCCAAAATTTTGGGGGGTTGTGTTGGTATTTAGTTTGTAATGTCATGTATTAGGATTTTTTTGTCCAGCCTAATGAATTTTTTACATGGTTACGCAGTTCTTGGTACTTAGTTAGCCTTTGTGTCTCTTTGTTTTTTTTTATAGTAAAGCCAGGCAGTGTCTCTGGACTTGAGGATTTGTTTGGTTTCTTTACTGAGCCAGGGGTTTGTAGAGGTTCTAACCTTGATTTTATGCAATGGAGGGACAGTGTCTAGGTGTAGAAATGTTTTGTTGAAATATGCTACAGCCTGGTCAAGTGGGAAGGTTTTTAGGGGCGTCCAGTCACAGTTACAGAGTAAAGTACTGAGGACCTCAGGAGAACTTTTTTTTGTGTTTCTAGTGGATTTATAGTTAGTGGGTTTGCATATGCTTGTTCTACTACGTATAGGGTATATTATGTTGTGGTCACTTAAGGTATCTGGGAGACTGCCTGTATGGGGGTACAATGTGGGGTTGTTAGTTAGAACCCAGACAAGGATGAATTCCCTTTTAGATTTTTTAACACATCTAGTTGGAATTTGAACTAGCTGCTGGTAGCCATGGTGATTTATTAGCTTACTTAGTGGTTCTGATATACAGGTGAACCAATCTAGGTTGAAATCCCCCAGAATAAGGGTTTCTTGTGAGTATGTTGAAGAACACCAGGATAAGACGTCTTCAAGGCTAGCAGGTGTATTACCAGGTGGAATATAGATCACAATTGTGGTGATGACCTTTTTAGGGTGAAGTTGAAGTTGTGAGATAAGTATGACCCAATTATTGGGGGTGGGCTAGGAGTTTGATAATTGGCATACAGTTAAGTTGGACTTATATACAGTAAGGCAGTTCCACCCCCTTTACAAAGTGGTCTGTCTTGTCTAATGATATTGTAGCTGGTAGGGAGAACTTCTGAGTTAGGTATGTTTTTATTTAGCCAGTTTTTGTTAAAGCAACTATGTCTGGGGAGTAGTGTGCTATTGTGGCCTGGAGTTCAGGTATTTTATTTTTGATACTTCTAATATTAATATTTAGCATTAAAAGATGGTAGGTTTTGCTGCTGCTGTTGATTTGCACAGGGATGAAGATCATGGGGGTGTTATGTTCTGACATTTGTGTTGGAGCAGTTTGTGTTGGACATGATGGATTTGGGCCTGGGTTGGGGTGGATATCCCCACTTATGGTGAGCCTGGTGTTAAAACAGTGATACAGTTGTTGGAGTTTGGTGATGAGTGTGAGAAAGTATTGTGTTTTTTTGGAGTAGGAATGAGAGCATATGTGTTTAGTTCTGAATTGGTCTGTTATGTAATTCTTGAACAATTGTGGACAGATATTATAATAACGTGTGGTGTCTGTATATGAGAGTGCATAATATAGTGTTGTGTTACTAAGTTTAGGGATATTGCTAGAGTGATAACTTGTGGATTTATAAAGAATTATGAGAAGACAGACTAGACCTAGTTGTGTGATAGTCATGGTTATAAAGTTTAAGTTGGTTGTAGGTGGAGGTCTGGATAGGAATTATAGGGTTGCACTATATGTGGATGGGTAAGTAGTGTGGGATGATGTAATAATGCCTAGTGGGAATGAGAGTGGTTGGGTTTATTTTGTGGTGGAGCAAGTTGATGTGGTGTAATGTGATCTGACTTGAGGAGCTGTGATTGGTGGAGGTGATGTGAGGTTGAGCTGGGGGTGTGACTGTGATTATTATAAATGTAGAGGTTGTGGGGGCGGGAAGGAATTGGGGGTAGGATAGGGGACCAGAGAGAGCCAGAGCATTAGCGAGGGTGAAGGGAGCAGGTCAGAGCCCACCAAGACAAGAGTAATGGGCAGCAAAATGTAAGTGTAACTTTACAAATCTGAACACTTTAAACAAATTCCTGAGGTCTAATGGCTTACCAGCAAGCAGAATTCAGTTGCTGAAGAGCACTTGTGTCCTGGTGGGAGACTAGTAATTTAAAGATGGTTCCATGCTCAGCAGGATCCTAATATAGACTTAATATTGGGGGAGGGGATAGCACAAGGGGTGTAAACCAGGTGAAATGCAAAGAAACCAGCGAAACCAGAGAGGCAAGCAGTGGAAATCTATGAGTGAAGGCCTCAGAGGGGGTGACTAGTAATACAAACTCTACCTGTAAATTGAAGGAGAGAAGAGACAGCAATGTTTATTAAGGTTGGGGGTGTGTCTTCACATTGACTTGCTTATTAGTAGCCAGTTTCTGCACAGATTAGAGTAGGGAGATACATTAGTAATAAAGGGGAATGTATAGAGATGCAAATAAACATGGAGATCAAAGTGAAACAAAACTTAGCAAACAGCACTGAAAGGACTGCTTGAAGGTTAATTTAATCACAGAAATCTGAATTAAATGTATACTGTCTATTAGACAGTTAGGATTACTGCACTAGCTGGGGGGAGGACACAAGGCTACAACAGTCAGTTTTATTAGCACGCTGAGAACTACTAATGTTAATGTTATAGCTTCACTCTCATAAAACATACAAGTAGAATGCTTGGGTGGACTGACCCTGCTCTTCAGGCTCAAAATGTATTTCCTTGTTTGGTTTTCCAGTACTAATTCCTTCTAATACTGTATGGGTGGGGTGGTAGCCGCAGACTGCAGAGTTGCTTGAGTGTGCTCAGCAAGCAGAATTCAATTGCTGAAGAGCACTTGTGACCTGGACTTTTTTATTTATAAAGTGTTATATTTTGGATGTAAAATGTTTCCTCCACCACCATTAATGTATACTACAGCAAGTCTGAAACATTAGTCAGAGAAACTATTTTACATCAAAAGTAAATAAAAAAATATATATACTACTTAAAAAAGTAAGTAAATAAAACACAACAATTGCACATATAGACCATTCTCTAAGCACAATAATGCCCTCCAGGGTGCGTGTTAATGTGTAATTAATGCCCTTCCAGGGGTGTAGGGTCCTCATAACACCCCTGGGTGGGCAGTGCTGCGGTAGCGTTGTCACCTCACAGTAAGACGCTGTCCAGTTCGATTCTCAGCTAGAGCGTCTTCTGCATGGAGACATGCATGAATGGGCATACCTTCATTGAAGATTGTGCGTCAGGGCTGGCAACTCGGCACGTACAAATCAACTGCCAATCATTAGCGGACCGGAGTTCCACTGCGGCGACCCCTAACCGTGAAAAGCCGAAAGACACAACACAACAACACAGTCTGTTGGGCATTATTGCTTGCTTATCAACTTATATTCTGCTGGGGTTTTTTTCATGTTTTTTCAAGCTAAAGGAATTTGTACTTTTATTGTGATCTAATGCTTAATATTTAAGTAATATGTCCTCTGACATGTTTGTCATACATACCATTGTTCAATTATTACCTATATTTTATTTATTGTATTTCAAGGAAATATATGTTAGATTTATATTTTGTATGATGATTTTTATATGTATATATGTTATGTGCATTTTTCATCAAATATGAGCTCTTTTTGATAGTACTGTATATTTCTAGAACTTTTTTCTCCTGGCCTTTGCCAAAAATGGGCTATTTGTCAACCCAGCTGTTCTTTATAATTTAACAAAAGTAAACACATAAATAAAATTATTGCCTTTACTGATATAGTTGATGTAAGCTTAGCTTCCTAAAATTCTATTCCAAGCATCCTTTTATGACTACATCATACCCTTAAATTATAAGAAGTGTCTAATAAGGGGGGTTTGGTTATGAACATAAACACCATTATTCAGTTTTTACTCAATAGGGAAAAAGCATGTGACACAGTTGAGCAGCTGGTAAAAAAATTAATGTAAAATGTTTCCAATGGTCATGTGATCTTGTTAGATCATGTCACTTGATCATGGGATGATTTTACCATTATAGGAGAGGGACTAAAGCATTGAATTAAAGTGTCTTTCACTAGTATTGCACATATTTTAGCTTTTTTTTATGTGGAGTTTTGGTATCTTGTTTGTTATATTGTGGAAATGTTTCCATAGAAACTGATTGATATCACTTCTTCAACCTAGCCTACGTCCACTTTAGATTTTATGTGATAATTAGTGTCGTTTTACAGAAGCTGCAAATGGCCATGGTGAGGCTTTAGAAAGGACTTAGCAAACACCTAAGAGATTTACAATGTATTCTGTTCAGAAAGGGCTTAAAACCTGCACAAGTCTGGTTCAAACTGTGTAAGTGACTGAATCCCCTGAGAAAAATAATACGGATGGATAGGAGGGAGTCCGAGGCAGTCATTTTTAAATAACATGCTCTTCTACGCATGCTAACACAACACTAACACAACATTTCAGACATCTTGCATGCAGATGAGTGTGACTGATCTATTTAAGGGATGGAGGTGGTGTGTGAACACCAATATTATTCAGAGATATACAAAACACACAGTAAAATGTGTACATAATGATGGAAAGGCAGTTAGAGGAACTAATGACATCACTGTTACATCAAATTCCTTGCATAAGACTACTTATATTTCATCTATTGTATCTGTTTTATTCAGCTGTAAGTCAAGTAAGTCCATTTGACAGATGTGTCTTTTCAACCATAATTTGTAGAGTCCATCAGCACAACAAAGACTGTGGCCAGAGGTCAGAATTGAATGCATGGGAGACGGTGAGATAAAAACAATAACCACTATCTGGCAGTTGTTTCAAAGGATTAAGGCTGTTAGCTGCAGTTCCCGAGGTACAGGGTTTAACTCCATCAGCCCTCATTTGCCAACTGGGTGGCCTTGAGCAAGTCAATTAACTAGACGCTTGAGGGCAAATGGGAATTTGAGCTAGACTCATCAATGGCACCCTAAAATGCAAGCTTAGTAACTTCCTACATGTGCCTGTATAGCTATATGTACCAATCCCAAAATGCATTAATAAGCTCACAAAGGAAGACAGAGGGAAATATATTGGCATACTGAAGATATAATCTGAGAATTAGTTAAAAATGGAAAGATATTTAATGCAAGGGCTATGACAATGCAGCTGCTATAAATCTGATAACACCTATAGAAGTAAATTCATCACCTGTTTATAAATCTCCTTAGTTCCTCTTCAGTCCTTAGCAATGCCTCTGTGAACATATTGGGGTCATATTCAAGATCTGGACTACAGAGTGTATGTTCTAAATTATTTACTTCATTGTTTTGTTCGGGGAGAAAAATTATGTCACATTCACATTAATGTTGTAATTATGACCCACGACCAGAAAAATGAGCTGTAGTTTTGTGCATGTTATTCAGATTCCCTTGCTTCCATGGAATGCACTGAATCACTGATGTAAAGGATGTTGAGACTCAAGTTTATTGAAACCAAGCTGGTCCTTGAGACATCAGTACAAGATGGGAACGGCCATCAATGAAGAAGTGATAGGACAGAATGAAATACGGAGCTACTTAGAAAAAACAAAGAAATGTGAATCTGTATGACACAGAATAAAACAGATATTCAGGTTACTTAGTTATTTAAAATGCCTTTATAAAAGGTTACAGTACATCTTCAGACTACTCTAAAGATATAATTATTACAAAAAGAAGTTGGGAGAGTATTGACATGAATGTCTATGTACAGTAACAAAAGTTTGAGTCCAGACAGACAATCTGGATTTTAAAATCACAGAAATTATTTTCACGTGAATCAATATTACAATTCGCTTCTTCAGTCATTTTACTGTCTTCTCTAAAACAAAGAAAAAATAAAGAGAGAAAGAAACAAGAGAATTTTTGTTTCAGTAAATGCAATAGATGTTGCATTCTTTTTACACACAAACCTTGACAAATCACCGAAAATCTAAGCCTTCAATTTTAATGGAATAATTGGGATTATTGTTGGGTTTGTTAAAGTATATTCTTTAATAAAAAGTATCCTTGTAATAGGATATCACATATTACCCTTGTATTCATTGTCACAATTTCACTGACAGACTGGATATCACTTCTTACATGCCTTTAACCATGCATTGTCGACAGATGGAATTACATTGTTTAAATTAAATGGTTTTCTGGCTCTCCCAAATTAAGGCAGGCACTGTCTCTTGGCTTCGGTATACTTATCTGTAGCTAAAGTCATTTTTTCATTGAAAATCATAATCATTCTATTGATTACCAGCCTTTTTAATTAAGCAAGGTGGTTTACATCTGTATATTACCTCACCACTTCTGCCACTGAGAACATTCAACGTCTATAGAGTGGAAAAGAGTAAAACTGTATTCATCATGATTGTGCAAGACAGATTCAAAGCAGTGAAAAATAAAGTACCGCAAACATTCATTTCATGACAAAGATTAATTCGCTATTTTGCAGATGTTAAAATAAATCGGACCGGAGTTGTTTCGTGGTATAATGCTTAGAATTGCTACCTCACAGTCTTTGGGCACCAGGTTCTGTTCTCAGTGGGATTCTGTTCCGTGTACCATTTAAATGTTCACCCCATATTTGTGTAGATTCCCATTCAAATATCTGCATTCATCCTACACTCCAAAGATACTCTGGAAGGTTGACTGCCAGCACTATGATGTGACTAGGTAAGCAGGTGAATGTTGTTGCAGAAGGGAATGCACCACACAATGTACTGGACCCTCACATAGGATGTGTTCATTCTTGCAGCCATGCAGATTAGGATATAGAATCCTAAACCTGAAGTGAATGAAATTGTGAATAAAAAATGGATGGATGGGTAAACACAGTACTTGACTACAGGAGGAAATATTGTATATTTTAATTTAAAATAGTGCATTTCGTTGCCTCTTTAAGAAAGAACTAATACGAATACTAACTGGATCTGCAGTGAAAGACTGAAAAGAAACTGATCACTTGCATACTAAATCAAGCTGTATTATAAACTGCTTACTAGTTATGATTTTTTGGGAACTGGGAAGAAATTCTAAAGTAAAAATTGTTGTGCACTGATCCTGGGAAGAGCAGAGCATTGAACAATTCATTCAGACATCACCATACAGAGTGGTGGTTTTGAGTTATGAATTAATTTCTAAAGATTAGCAGTCTAATATCTTTAATTACTTTGGCAAACTGTCAGCTAAACAAGCTATAAAATATTGGGGCTTACTAGTTACACTTATTTTATAGACTACATAAGTGTATTAACAAATGATCATTATTCACATTAGTAGATTTTGTGCAAAATATTAAGATGTTTTTGTGACGTATGCTCTGATTTTACATTTAAATAAATAATAAACAAAGAGAGCAGGTGAGTAAGAAATGTACCTTGGCATCCAGGTAATAAATGTAAACAATAAAATGAGTTATCAGCAAGCTGGGGGATCTCAAACCTCTTTATAATGGTTCATATAGAAACATCGTTGTAGCAAATCAGTAAAAAATAGCAGATTAGTGGATAAGTAATTATTCAATGATACATTTAAGAAGATGGCTCTTGTACATATGTTTTCTGCAGAATTATTTTATGAATTTTATGATTCTATAATTCTATGATTCAGAAAGTAGTAACATAGGATTACAACACTGAACTGAAATGTAAGCCAGTCCAGTTTCCCTAACAAACAAGTACAAGGAACAATGGTTTAACATACAAAAAAAACTAGCACAAAAATGGCTTATAGAAATGAAAATCTTTTTATTCAGAGATCTGACACAAATATTGTGTTGATTTTTTTTTCATTCTTATAAGCCATTTTTCTTTGATTGCTAATATTTACTTATTACAGTGAATTATTATGAAAGTAACCATATTATAAAAGTAATGCTAAAAGTAAATTATCTGTAAATCACGCTGAAAGCAAATAACTTAATCAAATTTAATTTGAAAAAAAAAATCAAAATAGTAAATCACCAATTCTTAAAAAAATATACCAGTTTATGTCTTATAATGTCATATAATGACATTTGCAATGCAATTTGTGCAGTTTTCCAAATCCCTATACTGTATTGTCAACAAAACATAATGAACTCCAAAACACTGGTTGCTGTTACATTATTTTTCCATTTGTGTAACATTGGGACAAGTGTTTCTTATCATATTAGCGAGTAGTCATCCACATAAAGAGTGTACATTTTTTTATGAGTGAATGTCTGACAGCCTGAAGTAATCACTGATGTCAAATGTCAACTCCATCTTACAAGCTTCTCTTGAATGTAAAAGATAACTATGGAAAATCCTGATTTCAGTGATTTCAGATCTAGTTCATGGTATGCAATAATTTTCCAGACTAATTAGTGACTGGTGTTTTGTGAGCAAGATATCAGGTGTGTTGTCAGCCAAAGATTTCACATTCTGCATGTTTCTGAAGTACTCTTTATCTTCCTGGACCGCTTTATCCCATCCTCCGTGCTCCTCTTCTGAAAACTGACAACTACAAGCATCTTCTGCCTGGGATTTTGTCTGAGTCAAAGGAATAACTTTATCTGTAATACAAATAAAATTGTACATCAGCTCCTAAAATATGAGTTGACAGGTAACATGAACTGTATGTAGGATTATCAATTTTACAAGTGTCATTTCACAGTTGATGTCTGCTGCCAACCATAAACTTATTTCTTGGATTGCCTTTTTTATTTAAATACAAGTGAGAGCTACAATAGAACTTCTGTAATATTTGCTTTTCATCTTAGCTGAAACAGGCTAGCTGCATAAGATGGCAGTCTGGGGCAGAGCTGTAGATGTCAGTACTGCAGACTGTATGTTGCACAGCTATCATAGTGGGATTCCCACACCCTCCATTTGCCAATTGTGTGACACTGAGCAAGTCATTTAACCATACATTCCTCTCACGCAGCCATGGAAAGCAGACTGCATCTTTAAATAAATGCATGCTTTTATGTCTAAAAGCCTATTAGCTGCCATCAGCTACCACACTTTTCAGGCATAGCAATGACTCTGTATGCCAGACTACATAGATAGTTACTCACTACATTCCAATGGGTACAGTTATTCATTAATTTGTTTGTTTGTTTATTTATTTACTTTACATATCTTGAAAAAGGTAGAGTGCTGATGTCAGTGGGCCATTTTCAGGCTCAGCGTGGGACAAGAAGCTGGCAGTGGTAAGACATTTAACAATGAACATGATATATGCAATATTTATACAATGGACAGATAAACAGAAAATATCATAGGTTTATAGGTGTTCACTAGGTTAATGACCCTGGAGCCTTTACAATCCTAGCCCATAGGATTACCCTGGCATCGTGCCACCCGACCTTAGTTCCTAGTGCCTCTTTCAGATTTACAGTATGTACTTAAGTGTTTAGATAAACCTGAGAATTAAATATAGGTAGGCTGGCCAAGAGATGTTTATCATATATGAGCAAAGTAAGTGCAGAATAGTTGCTAAATGTACATTACAGTCAAGAAGAAGTGGGAGAATTAATAATATGCCTTTTAAATATAGTTACTGTGTGTGTGTAACTTGATGTATATGTAACAGAAGCATTGGCAAACCTTGTTGGTGGACGAGGTATTAAAAAACAGTCTGCCTACTTGTCCACATTTTGTTTTCCAACGGGATATGAGAATAATAGTTAAATTACTATATAGTTGATTTAATGACAAACCAGTTTGTTTATTGTAGCACTGAGGAAATATTTTGTGTGAACACACTATACAGTAAGAGTATATAGGCAAACAGCCGCGTGCTGAATGATACAGTCAGACACAGCAATATTTAAGCTGTGAATGCGAGGGTGTGACTTATGCCTTACTTAGTGACTGCCCAAATGTTTGCATTGGGGAAACAAAATGACTGGTTAGAAAAAGGATTTTGCAACACATTTGTGATGTCAGGAAAAGAGGAGTCACTAAGCTGGAGGCAAGGCATTCCTTATCATCACACTATTCTGATACTTTTAAATGTATGATTTTTGTCGCAGCATCTCCCCAAGTTGGAATTGCTTGTAACTTTTGGCTACAGCAAAAAGAAAGTTATTTTAGTTTGAAACATCAAGCATATCAATCACAAGGTTTGAATGTAGATATTAATTGCACAGCTTTTTCTATTTTTTTACATAGTTACTGGAATCTTGTTTTTGATTATATAAGTAACAAAAGATTGATTCTTACTTTGTTGTGTCTTTCGGCTTTTCCCGGTTAGGGGTCGCCACAGCGGAACTCCGGTCCGCTAATGATTGGCAGTAGATTTTTACGTACCCAGTTGCCAGCCCTGACGCACAACAATAAAAGGTTGTAATCAGATATAGGTGGTCATACAATCCAAACCTTGACTTATTATGCTGTTTCTTAACTAGTGCTTTTCCCCATTGAAATATGTATGACCTCACATTTAATACTAATATTTTTTTCAATTATTCCCTTAAGAGGGACAGTGTCAAGATAAGTAGCGTGCCCTGTTATTCTTATCATGTAGTGCTGGTAACTCTTCAAGGAACACCACATGATTCAAAAGGCAAACCCTCCCCTTAACAAACCCATACTCCACTACTTTTAGTAGATATACATCAACTGTGTTATTTTGGATAAGCTCCATTGTGACTCTTTCCATGATTTAGCATAGAATACTGGTAAGGCTGATATGTCTAAAAATATTTTGGTCTGATATAGGGGTGGCACAATGGCACAGTGGTTAGTGTTGTCACCTTACAGCAAGAGATTCTTTGGTTTAATTCTCGCAGGGGTGCCTTCTGTGTGGAGTCTGCAGGTCCTCCCTGTGTTGATGTAGGTTTCCTCTGTGTGCTCCAGTTTCCTCCCACATACCAAAGACATGCAGTATTTTTATTTATTTAACATTTTTTAACCAAGAAAGCTAGGTGGTGGACTGGACACTTTAAACTGGCCATAGGTGTGAGTGTGCATTTAAGTGTGTGGTGTGGAAGAACTACCATGGCAGGGCTAGCCACCCGGTGATGTAAACCTTGGGTCTAGATGATTGTGGGAATGCTTTGTGCAGCACAGATTAAGGTAGTATCATTTGCATACTGAATTATAGATGCATGCTGTGTGGAGGTATGGAGGTCATTTGTGAAGACTGTGAATAGTAGTGGTCCTAAGATAGAACCCTGTGGGACTCCTATAGTTATAGGCAGCTGAGGAGAGAGAGAATTTTCCCATTTCACAGCTTGGTACCTGTCAGTTAAGTAGCTTTGGAACCAGCTAAGAGTGGAATTTGATAGATGATATTGGTTTAGCTTGTTTAGCAGGATTTGGTGTGAGACTGTGTCAAATGCTTTGGATATATCCAAAAAAATAGTTGACACTTGTAAGCCTTCATTTTTGAGACAGTTTACTGTGTCTGTGAAGCAGAGGAGGGCTGTAGTGGTACTATGGGCAGGTCTGAAACCATGTTGAGTAGGTGACAGGATGTTGCTGTCTAGGAGATAGTTTAGCATCTGGGTATGGATGCATTTTTCTAGGATTTTGGCCAGGGGGAAGAGTAAAGCAATGGGTCTGTAGTTATTAAGTTCAGTGGAGGTCCTGCCTTTATGTATGGGTGTAACATAGGATATTTTCCAGAGTTTGGGCACATAGTTTTCAACAACTGATCTGTTTATGAGAGTGGAGACTGGGATAGCAATAGCATCTGCTGTGAGTTTCAAGAAATAGCTGGGGAGTAGGTCGGCTGCTGTTGATGAGGTTTTTAGTTTGGAGAGCATGCTTTTGACTGAAGTGGTGGAAACTGTTTTGAGGGTAAAGCTAGTATTAGAGTTATTTGTGTTTGGGGGGATAGTGAGGAAGGAACTGTCCTGTGATACTAAGGATAGAATTGAGTTCACAAAGTGGGAGTTGAATTGTGTTTCGATGGGAACTTTAGTGTCAGGGGTGGTTGGTTTGGGGGTAGCCTTTTGGGTGGATTTTAGTAGCTGGTTTACATTTTTCCAACATTTTTGTGGGTTGTGTTGGTATTTAGTTTGTAATGTTGTGTAGTAGGATGTTTTGTCCAGCGTAATTCATTTTTTGCACAGTTGCGCAGTTCTTGGTACTTAGTTAGGCTTTGTGTTTCTTTGTTTTTTTTTATAGTAAAGCCAGGCAGTGTCTCTGGACTTGAGGATTTGTTTGGTTTCTTTACTGAGCCAGGGGTTTGTAGTGGTTCTAACCTTAATTTTGTGCAACGGAGCAACAGTGTCTAGGTGTTGTAGAAATATTTTGTTGAAATATGCTACAGCCTGGTCAAGTGGGAGGGTTTTTAGGGGGGTCCAGTAATGTGGACTTTAATGATATAATGGCACTCACTGACAGCATTGTGAATAGAACGTCACTAGGAGTAGTATTTCAGTCTGTCTTCATATGTATGTATAGTTTAAATTCATTAGGCCTAGGGGAGTGATGGGTCTATATCAGATTATCGACATTTGAAAATGTCGAAGCAGCTTTATTTGATATGAACGGCCAAAACATTGATTTCTTTCCAAGGGGATGAAATCGGTTGGCTGCTCTGTCACACCTGCCCTTTCCCCGACTGTAGTGTGGTCTGGGAGTTAGAATATTTAGTTAGGGGGTGAGGGGGGCATAGCCCCCCCCATGGTGGGTGGGTGTGGGGGTGAAGCACCCACTTAAATACGTTAGTTTTTATGTCATGTTGTCTGTTGACCTTCCAATTTCTTTCCCTTGGAAACAAATTGGTGTTTTGGCCATTCAACATTTTAGTGTCAAATAAAGCTGCTTCGACATTTTCAAATGTCAATATTCTGATATAGACCCGGGGTAACATATTTATGAAAAATCTTGATTTTATTATTTTATTAAAGATGGTTGCATTTATTTATATTTTGTTAACTGGGTAGACTGGTCCATGAACCCTTTTCAAAAATGATCCAGGCCACAATGGAAAAGTTAATACCAACAAATGTACTTAGGAATACAAAAACAGAAGAACAAAACACTGCCATTAAGGTATTTGACATAGACTACATGTACAATACATAGCCAAGGTGTAACTGTGAATCATCGAACATTATGGGGTTAGGAGTGTGGCCTAATGGTTAAGGTACAGGGTTTGAGTCGCACAAGGGATGATTGGCTAAGCTTAAAGTGGCTCACAATGGCAGTTAGCCTAGTACTAATCTATGAACCTACAAGGATGTATACATTTTTAATGCTTAAATATACAATGTAAAATCCATCATAAATACAAAATTGCATGTAAGCATATGGCACAGCTCACAGCACTGTAAAGTGTTACTACTGCAAAATGGACCAGAAATCAGCTTATAAATGTTGCATGACCACACAAAACGTGGGGGATGCTATAAAAGGTAATATCAAAAAGACTAAACTTGAACACTTTGGAATGAAACGTCCCATACAATGGAACCTAAGAATTAATGTGCCATTGCTTTAGCCAAGGTCCCTATAATGTGTTTACTTTCTTTGATCAGTGTTTTCTTGAAAATTAATAGCTGCCTTCTATTCATAGTATTCAATAGAGGATTGTTCCAAACAGTTGGATCTATTTTTGGGAAAACAGTATTGTGACATATATTAATTACAGACGATATAGCCATGGGTAGGTACAAAGAAGATCCTAGATTTGAAGGTATTGTCATCCCATGACATTGTTCAAAGATGATTTAATTAATACAGTCCAGCACAATTTGGGCAGACTTACTTGATGTTGATTGTTTTATGCAGTCAGTGCTTGACTAAATAAAATTCCCCATAAATATCCAGATTAGACAGGAATGCCTCTTATTCTATATTTATTTAGGCCATTAGGCACAAATTACATTTATAACATGAGAAAGGAAGAAATGCAAACACATTAGACAGTAGCATAGTCACTTAGAAAACTGAATAAGATAATATAACACAGGTACAGAGTTTAGGTGATTTGTGTTAGTTTTCTGTAATGATATAATATAATATAATATAATATAATATTATGTTGTTGTTGTCTTTCGGCTTTTCCCAGTTAGGGGTTGCCACAGTGGAACTCGGTCCACTAATGATTGGCAGTAGATTTTCACGAACGCCGAGGTGCCAGCTCGACGTCCAACCTTCAGCGAAGGCACACCCATTTACGCATGTCTTTCGAATGCCCACACAACCGCAGGGAGGACATGCAGACTCCACACAGAAGGCACTCCCAATATAATATAATATAATATTATAATACAATACAATACAATGCAATGGAATATGATATTATATAATATGATGTTCATAACATTATATTACATTACTTTAGATTATATTTAATGCAGCTGCTATAAATTAATTTCCATTCAAGTAATGTCAAATCAGTTGGGCTTAGTCCACCAGAAATGTCTGACATTCTGTAAATAGACAGTAAAAGATAATATGCCATTGTTTTTTTGAAAAATTATATTGCTATAATTATTGTTATTGTGATGTACATAAGGCCCTGTTTGAAGCTGAGTGGTTTTAGATAATACCCAAACTATTCACCCATGCTGTACTGAGAAGCCCATTAAATGGGCAAAACATGTCATGCCTACAGTTAATGGGGTTTGGTTTTACTGACCTGCAAGTCTTAATAAAGACTTACAAAAAGGTAGAAAGTTATGGGAATTCAGAAACCATGTTGCTGAATAAAAGTTACGTACTCACCATAACATTCCATCTGTGTCGTCCATTTTCATTCTTCCTCAACTGTTGGGTTCAGATCCAATCCTCGGATCTCACTCAGCCTCTTCTTCCAGCTCGTGGAATACAAACTTTCAAGCTCTTCCCTTTACCCATAATGCCCTAGTCACCTAACATACCTCAGATCTTGTGTCTGCTGCTTATAGACCTGAAAGTAGTAAGGAATTATGACATAACAGAATATAGGACTAGCTCTCAAGGGAGGGTGGCTTAATGGTTAAGGAGTTTGCCTTACAAGCACAAGGTGCAAGGTTTGAGTCTCACAAGGGCTAATTGGCTAAGCTTAAAATGGCTTGCAAGGGCAGTTAGCTTAGTACTAACCTATGAACAAATGAACTGTGGTTCCTGCAGCTTCCTTTTATCTTTCCAAGAGTAAATAATGGCTAGGGGTTGATGGGATGGAAGTTGAGGAAGAATGAAAATGGCAACACAGATGGAACATCATGGTGAGTAGATACATTTTTTATCTAATGTTGTTATTTTCATTCATACCTCAATGGTTGGAACAGAGCTTCCAGCTACCTAAATCCTGGAAGGAATCTAAGGAAGGATATTCCTGAGCACAGCTGATGCAAAGGCGGCTCTTCTCCTAGAGACCAGATCCAGTTTGTAATGAACAGTAACGGTATGAGGGTCAGCCCAAGTTGCAGCTGCAGATATTATCAAAGAAAGTTCTAGACAAAAAGGCTGAAGAAGTTGCCATAGATCTGGTGACCTGAGCTTTTTGTGGTTAATCCACTTTTTCATATACAAAAGTAATACAATCAGTCAACCATTTGGCTAAAGTCACTGAAAAAGGAAAAAAAATAATTGTTCAGATTTCCTCAAATCTTTGGTTCTATGAAGATAGAGATGTAGCTGTCTGCGGACATCCAGCATGTGTAACATATATTCTCCTTTATTTGAGAAATTTGGAAAGAAGATTGGAAGGTTGATAATAAGATTAATATTGGATTTTGACACCACCTTAGATAGAAAGGAAGGTTTGGTCTATAAAGATACTCTAGCCTTGTGGAAAATCAAATAAGGAGGTTTGGATGACAGAGCCTGTAATTCCAACACCCTTCTGGCAGAAGTATGAAGACAGGATTCCAGGTCAAAGATTTTAGTTCACACTTAGTTGATGGCTCAAAATGGGGTTAGGCTAAGGCCTGTAAAACAATATTTAAATCCCAGGGATGTTCAGGGTCCTTTAATGAAGGTCTAAGTAGATATGTTCCACTGAGAAAGGCTTTGCAAAGTTTGGAAGATGCTAAAGTTAAATTATTTACTCCTATATGAAAATTAGAAATGCCTGTTAATTGTACTCTAACAGATGAGGAGCTAGCCCCCTCACTGAAAATTGTAGCTAAAAAGTCAAGAACCTTAGAATTCAGAGCTGAAAAGTAATCTAAATTATTTTTATGGGGCGAAAATACATGTGTTTTCCATTTACTTTTATAAACTTTTCTAGTGGAAGCTTTGGGGGATGATAAAAGGTTGTGACGGACAGATGAGGAGAGCCTGGATTGTCAATCAGTTAATGGAACTGGAGAAACCATCAGGTCAGCTTCAGGCCTGAAATGTCTGAATGAATCATGTCTGTCAGGTGAGACAGTAGGTGTGGAGCTGGATCTAGAATCCAAGGTGGTGTACAAAGGAAGGGAAAACAGATCTGAATAGGCCAGTAAGGTGCAAGGAGAATGACTGTGCTCTTCACTCAAGATGCTCTCTGGAGAAATTTGGGAATGAGGACAACTGGCGGTAAGCATAAAGGAGGCTGGAGGTCTAAATGTGAAGTAGAGCATCTCTTGTGGACTCCCCTATTGGGGGCATGAGAGCAAAGATCCTGTTGCACTTATTGAGGGGAGATGCCAACAGAGTGCAGCATGGAGGCCCCATCAATGGAACATCCTCTGAGCCACCTTTGTGTTGAGAGACCACTCATAAGGCATTAGCATAGACCTGCTTAACTTGTCTGCAATTACATTGGACTTCTCCAGCATGTGCATGGCTATCAGAAAGCAACTGAATGAGATCACCCATTTCCATACCTCATAGCTTCTTCACAAAGAGAGTAAGATCTGGTTCCCCCCTTGTGTGTAGATGTACCAAACTACTGACATATTATCTGTTTGAATCTCAATAGTCCTGGTTATGAGAGTGTCTTGGAAGACTTGCAAAGTTAGGAGAACAACTCTCATTCCCAGTACATTGATATGCATGTAGGTTTCTTCAAGGGAATACGTGCCTTGGACAGTCCTTCCAAAGAAGTGACCCCCAACCCAAACTGAGAGCTGACCATGCTCACTGTGGCATTGGTCTGAAGGAGAACAAAGGGACAGCCTTCTTGTATTTGACTGAAATGGATCCACCGTAGAAAGTAATTTTTGCAAGCTTTCATTATTTTGAGTTGAATGTTTTAACGGTTGTTGGAGAACGACCATTGAGTTGCGAGTATCCATTGAAGGATCCTCTTATGGTACCTTGCCAGCGGTACTAGAATGACTGCTGCTGACATGGATCCCAACACTTGGAGGATCAGATGAGCCAAAAGAGAACTGTGAATGATATTTTTGACGTGGAACTGAATTGTCTGAACCCAGGACAGAGGGAGAGAAGCTGTATGAGTGACTTCATTGAACAGATCACCGATGTATTACAATATCTGAGTTGTTTCGAGTTGACATTTGTTGTAATTAATAGAAATCCCCCGATGAGAGCATAACTGGAGTAAGTAGTCCCACGCTTGTATTAGATGATATCTGGTAATGAGCTAGTCGTCCAAATATGGAAAAACCTGGAATCCCAGTAGTCTCAATTGAGATGCAACTACTGCAATACATTTGGTGAACACCCTGAGGGATGTGGTGAGACCAAGGGGCAGAGCTCTGAATTAGTAAAGACTGGATCCCAGCTGGAATCATAGATATCTCCTGAACCATCTGTTCATTTTTATATGATAGTACACATCCTGAAGATCTATCGAGCACATCCAGTTGTCCTTGTGCAGAAAAGGCAGATTGGACTGACCCATGACCATCCAGAACTTTGTAAACTGGACTGAATGATTTAGTTTGCTGAGATCCAAAATTGCTCTCTATTTCTCTGTTTTCTTTGACACTAAAAAAGAATCTTGAATAAGTTCTGGACCATACCTGTCAACCATACCGAATTCCTTGGAATTTCCCAATTTTGAGGCTAAAATAAAGGTGTGCCATGAATGTCTGAGTGGCCCTTGAAATCACATTTTTTCCCTTAATTTAGAATTTTTAGTTAATGCCAATGTCATTGCGCATTGCCAATGTGTCCCACAACATCAAAATTGTGCAGGGGTGTGCCTGACTGGCTGGTGGAGGCGGGGTACAGACAGTGTTCCTCATTTTGGAGATGAAAGGTTGAGAGCTATGTGATTAAGCAGGTAATTAAATAGTAAGTGAACTGTAATACCACTAAAGCTGTACACCCAATGAAACACAGAAGCCCCGCTTCTCTTTACTTCACGATAAAAACACCAAAACCAATAAGGAAACCCCATTCCTCAGCTCCTTCACTCAGTATTGAAAATCACTACAATCTGCTAAGTGAATGAAGGACTGCTGTCCACATTCTCTATTTATCTGAGCTCAGTTTGAGTGCCACATAAAAATAAATCTCCCAGCTACTGGGTCATTGAAAAAAGGTTCATGTGGTAATTGTCTTTTTTTAGTTTTAAACACACGGAAGGCATAAGATAGTGACTGTACTATACTCAGGTCCAATACTCCTTTTATGTACACTTCATTTCTCTCACTATACTATATGATATGGGTGGCGCAGTGGTGCAGCAGTTAACATTGTCACCACACAGCAAGAGGTCCTCTGGTTCGATTATTGGCTAGGGTGCCTTCTGTGCAGAGTCTGCATGTCCTTCCTGCATTCGCATGGATTTCCTCCGGGTACTCCGGTTTTCTCCCACATTCCAAAGACATGCATCTGGAGCATTTCTCCCTGGGCCTCCATTAAAAATAGACTCTGTCATAGACAGACTTTCACAGTCAACAAATGTTAAATAAATAAATATATTAACATGATAACTGTATGTCAATTTTATTGATGCTTGTTAGTTCCCAGCCATGGCTAAAAATGGTTTATGGACTAGCCCTTCAACTGGTCAGCCCTCTTTAAGAGGAACCTGGAGGACTGGATGCGAAAGAGAAAAGATACCCCATGGATCCCACCTGTGTCCCTGCTGGACAGGGGAAACAGGTGCTGACTTTGCGGGAACATGGGTGAAATTCTTGGCTAGGCTTATAAGGGCCTCCAGGCCCATAGCCTAGTATCATCCTATGAACCTATGAACCTATGAATAAAGTTAGTCAGTAAGTTAATTAATTAATAAAGGGCACTACTTACTTTTTGTTACTTGAGGGTGTTGAAAGACATGAAAGAAAATGCACTGCTTAAATGACATCAATTTGTGAGCTGTTCACTAGAGTAGAAACTACACTTTGGGGTAACCATCCTAAATATCAGCTTTACAGTGACGAGATGTCAGTTTGCACCATGCACTATTTGTTCAGGGTGGGATTTAGCTACAGTTTGCATTTCAAATATTTAGTATAAAAAGTTTAAAACTGTCTGAATGTTTGCTTGAACTCCTTTCATCCTATAAATAGACGAATGCACAAAAATGAAAAACACCTAACAATCAATGAAATGACTACCTTAGTACTTAGAACATCATTGCCCCATATTTTTTTCTGGCGCCTTATTATATATAATAATATTTGAGGGTGGATGTTCATTTGGTGTGTTTATTTGGTGGGTGGAAAACTGAATATTCATTAATGGCATTAAAAGTTAACAGTGAATGACAGTTTAATGTTTGGTTGGCCACTGTAGGACAGAAGTTAAACATATAAACCTTTCTTTTGTTGCTAGAGCTGTAGAGAAGAAGTAAAATATATCAAGGTTTAAGAGAGGTGAGAAAACTGTAGATCATACAGCAGGGTTTAGAAATGAAAAAGAAGTGTCCGGTATCCCACAGTGTCTCATTAAACAGCAAAGAGTGAGCAACTCAATTTATCAAATAAAGGATTAACCGAAGGTAAGCTAAATCAGCAGTCTGTGTCTTGTTTTACTATTTGTCTAACCCAAGTGGTATACTTGCTGACTGTTAATCTATCAGCAGCAACATTGCAGAAAAGCATCTCGCTTTTTATTCCCTAAAGCACTGGTGATGCTGCAGTATGCAGCAGTAATGTGTCGCCTCTCAGAAAGAGGTTCTCTGGTTCAATTCTCGGCTGGAGTGCTTTCTGTGTGGAGTCTGTTTGCCCTCCCTGCATTCCTGTGGGTTTCCTCTGGTTGCTCCAGTTTCCTCCCATGTTACAAAGAAATGCGTCTGGAGCATTTCTCCCCTGGCCTTCACTTAAAATTGGTTTCATTCCAAGTCGGACTTTCCCTGTTAATATTATTATGCTGTGCCTCTGTCAAGCAGTGACACTGAAGTAATCCCAAACCCTACATTATGATACTACAGCAGCACGCATTACATGACCACGCTATACATGTTACTAAACATTTGTATTTGAAGCCTAGTCAATTATCTCTTGTGAGACTCAAACCCTGCACCTTGTGTTTGTAAGGCAAACACAACCTAATATATAGTGGACTAATGTAGGCTCATACATTAATACTAGCCTAAGTGCCCTTGCAAGCCATTTTAAATATAAAATAAATTTAAAAAAAATTAACATTTTCCTTTGCTTACAGAGTATCATATTGGGTTCAGTTTACTGAACTTTGGAGTGAGATAAAGTTATTATTGATATCTGTTTTTCTTTTCTTTTTATTCATCCATTCTGTTGACCGGTTAGATCTGAGGAGGTGTTTATACTGCTAGGGGAAATTTGTTCAAGGAATAAAGAAACTTCCCCTATTCAATAGATGCCATGGGATCTTTTACATCCACCTGAGCTACCACTAATTCAAGCAGATGGGGCCCCCAATTTAACATCTCATCCAAGGATAATACAGTCAGGAGTGATGCACCTTTCATATCAGGTCAACAAAACCATACAGACCATCAATAAGAACTTGGATCACTGTATAGAAACAACACATTTTTAACCTCACTGGCTAGGACTGCAATCGCCTGATCACACCTACTCTCTACTCTCTTATATGCTTCGCCTGTACTCTCAAACCTCAACAAATCCGAACTAGGTAAGCTGTCCCATAGCTACAATCATATTGCCAGATTCGCCACTGGGTCCACCTATAGAACCCACCACTGCCAGAACCTTAAACAACTAGAGTGGCTAGAAATGGCCAGCTTAATTCAATTCAATCAACTCTTAATAGCGCACAAAATTTTGTACCACCCTGAGGATACCACCTCACTTAAAAATATTATTAAGCCATATAGCAAGATCCCTACGCTCAGCCGATAAACTATTGGTCCAAACCCACAAAGCTAATAACTCTGCTGGTGAATCCCTGTTTGCCAACTTCATTGGCAAAACCTGGAATTTGTTGCCAAACTATATAACTCTACAATCCTCCAAAAGTCTCTTCAAAAAAAACCTCAAACAGTATCTCAAAGTGAATTGCCTATGCCCATGTAACAACCATTATTAAGTTATAAACTAAAAGCATATTCTGCAATTATCATAACTTGTAATTACAACACCAAGCTGTGCTTCCAATCTGATGTTTCTGATTTTTAATTCTCTGTCCATGACAATTGTGAGTCCCTACTAGGGAATCACTACTAACCTATTGTATATAATCACTTTGTTTTTATAATTGTTTGGTAACTTCTGTGTAATCTATGTAAGTTTGTCTTTGTGGAGCTTTTCTCCCCGGGCCTCCGCTGAAAATGGACATGTATCCAGTTGGACTATCCCGGTAAACAAATGTAAAATAAGTAAATAAAATAAATAAATAAATAAAATATGTTGCAATGAAATGTCTGGTTTGGAAATAGAACCCACAGCCTTTGTCACAAAAGCTGAGTGTGATACCTGTTGTGCAACTGACACTGATTCTACTCCCAAACATTAGACTTATCACTACCTGTCTCACTAATATTTTTAGTGCAACATTAATATGGAAGTCATACAAACTCTGCAAGAGCAAGGGTACATTTCCCCAACCTGTATGAAGTATAAAAGTAAAAGCCACTGACTTAAAGCTGTCCAGAACTATATTTGTGAAGAGTATGATAGAAGTACAGTTCATTTAATTATCAGCATGTTCAGCCAATAAAGATGCAACAGCTTTCTAAACTGGCTAACTCACAAAATGTAGATTAGCACACAATCCAGGTAGCATGTGCTCTAGTGAACCTACAAATGGAGAGCAATAATTCTTAACATTCTTCTTGCTATCTTCTTTATGCCCCCCCCCCCCCCATCCATGCACCCATTTTTGTTTTAGGTACATGTTTAGTCTTGTTATATTTTTGACATTTTGTTTTAATACCATTGTTGCTTGTTGTGGCAGCTTTGGAAGAACATCTGTTTCACAGAAAGTGAGTGAGAAATGTGTCCTCAGTAATTGTATTTACTATTCCTGGGGAAGTAGCTTGGACCTCTTATGTTTTGTCTTGTTATGAAGATAGGGACATTATCTAATGCAGAATTTTGAAGGTAAGTGTGTTGAGGCACAGTGTTGTCACAGCTAATACTTTCTCTGTCTCTCTCTCTCGTTATGCAAGCTAATAAGTGTAAGAATTCTATCCGATGCAGATAAAAGTTAAGCCTGATTTTGAGCAGGGCACAGTGCTGTAATGGTGGAATCCATATTCTTTTCTGGACAGCAGTACTTTTGTAGTTGTCTAATCTCGATAATGAGTAATTTAGCTCAACTAAAAATCTCTTACAAAATATTTATTTATTGACATTTGATCGGTGGGAAAGTCCGACTGGGTAGAAGCCCATTTTCAGTGGAGGCCTGGGGAGAAAAACTCCAAATTATTGCAAAACATTTTTAAGAAAAATATTTTTACAATCTTCAAAAATGAAAAAAGTTTAAATAATTATAAAAACTTTGGTTAAGAATCAATAAAAGTTATATGACAATCATTTGATATTTATAGCAATTCTAGACAGTTTGTAGAGAAATTAAAGAAAGTTAGATTGAATACAAATAGGAATTGCAATATGAAGTGAGGAAAAAACATAGTATATTTAGAGAGAAAGTAAGGGAAGTGAATTTGATAGACGTAAGGAAGTAAGTGAAGAAGGGAGAGTAAGGAGGTATAACGAATGAAAAGGTACTTGCTCACATTGTGTGCTATCTGTTCCCACACCTCTCCTACATAGCTCAGTGTCATCTGCTCCTGATTTTGCCTCCCATTTTTGCCCTGTCCCTCATGGAATGTTTCATGTTACCGATAAATCAATGAATATTATAGACAGTCATGCCAGAAATTGGATGTTCATAACTTACTGTACAGAAGATGCATGTTGATGGTATCCCACAATTCCACTGGAGTGGGGGGGTGTTACACAATTATGTATGCAATTTTTATTTTAATCAGTGTCCTGATTTTTGGCTTGTTATACCTACTTTTCCTGGGCCTTTGTCCATATTTTGATGTTTCCAGGTTGAGTGGTATGTTCCAGACTCCTCGTCTGGGGGCACCACTTGAATGACTTTCTTTCTAGCACTGCTTCTTTCCTCTGATTGGGTGTAACATCAAGGATTTTGTTTAATACTAGCAGAGCTGGATGGGACAATTATATTATATGACCTCTGGATATTACCCGCTGTACCCATAAATTTTTTGTAACTTTCAACCAGGTTCTCTGTGCAGGGATAAACAACCCCTGACTGCCTCTAGAGATGGACAGTTGGGCCTCCTTTCAGGAGTGCTGAAAGGATCTATCAGAGAAAGTATCCCTAGATCACTGCTTATGTGGACCACCTCTACCATGGGGCCAGCATCTTCCATTAGAATTCCTCCATCTGTCCCTGCGGAACTGTCTTCATGTGGATCTTGGAAGGGACCCTTGGATTTTTTTGAACCACATTTTCCATCCACCTCATTGTTTCCTAGAAAAGGTCTGTTGAGGAGTCAAAAAATGTACACCCACAACAGACGGGATTTCCTTCCTGTTCACACCTAGAGAGTGTGTCTTTAACTTTGGGGCCAATTAAGGAACTTCCATCAAAAGGAAAATTGAGGAAGGAAGATTTGAAGGGTTCTGCAAAGTTGCACAAGTGCATCCAGATCCAGGCATGTCTTCTGATGGAAATGACTAAACCTGTCACCCATGTGGTACTTCAGCCATGTGAGAGATAAGCATCATGGATGATTTTGAAGTGGACTGAAGGGTAGCCAACTAGGAGGAAACAGTGCTCTTACCTCACAGAATGTGGTCCGAAAGAGGCATTTGGAAAGTTCTTTAATCAAATTCCGCTGAAGTCTTGTAAAATGTGCCAATTAGTTCAGCAACCTAAGAGCGAAGGTCACTGAAGCATGGAAGTGCTTCCCAAATCTGTCCAGCCCCCTAGACTCCCTGTTAGGGGGGATGGACAGAGGAACAGTGTTCTGCAAGTTCCTTCTCATTGGCTGCCACTATGACCATGGCATCAATGGGTACTCTCTTATTCCAATATGTTCTATCTTTAGGTGGTGCCAGGATCTTATCTGGTCTCTTAGGGATAGGCTCAATCATGTCAGGCTCCTTCCACGCCCATTGAGAGACCAAATCAATGATTTCATTCATGGGTGGAGTCACCAAGGATGTAGACAGGCCAGCACAAAAGGCCTCCAGGAACACTGACTCCTCTTGGGAAGGCTATCGGGGGACCAACCACCCCTTTGCTTAAGGAGTTCTAAGATGTTTTCAAATGAGACATCATTGATTGGTGATCTAGGGGAACTTACCCCTTCATCAAAGTCAGTGTTCTCTGTAACATACTCTTGCAGATGGTCTAAGTACCTCCTTTTACACTTCCTCTTCCTAGGAACTTCTTCAGTGGGATCCTCTGAACAAGTGAAGTAGAGATTACTATAGGCTGCTGGGTTGTCTGGAGATTTTTTTGGGCTGTCTGTGCCAGTGGACCACATGATTGAGGCTACAGACACAGAATCAAATGGAATTGGATAGTCATAGCAAAAGAGGGAAGAGAAGTCCAAACTCTGGGAATGGAGAAAGCTCTTTCCACTACCTCAAAGGCAGAATGCCCTAGAAGAAAGTACACCAATGGATCTGATAAGGCAGGCTTACAGACCAGCTGCTTTCACCATGAAAGCAAACTACTCAAAGAAGGAGTCGGGGCCAAGCTGTCCAGCAAGGAAGCTCTGAGAGGCAGAGATGGCTCCAACAGCTTCAGTGTTGAATCCACCGCTCCTAAGCCAGTGCTGGACCACTCTGATACACCATCTTTGGATGTGAGGATCAGAGAAGGCTCTAACAATGGAGGAGTAGTACTGACAAGGGTCTCCATTCCTGATGGGGTCTGAGCAAGGAGAACTCCTATCTTAATCTGCATTCTGGGAACTTCCTCATTAACCAGTTTAAAGCAGCTTTTGTAAGGCTCTTGGAAGATCGAAAGTTTGAAGCTGTGAAAGATGATGGCCTTGAATGGTGTCTAGGAAATTGTTCCTAAAAGGGGGCATGGAAGCTGATCCAGCAGAAGTCAGATCCAGCAGAAGTTGAGGTGACCAGATCTGAGGAGATTTTTCAGATCCAGGTCTCAGATCTGAAGTGGTCAGATCTAATTGTTTTGCCATTTTAACAGGAGATTCAGATACTGCCATAGAAGTAGATGGACATGGAGACTTCCTTCATGATTCTTTAGAGAGAGAAATCTCCTTTTGTATCAACTCTTTTGGGTGTTTAAGCCCCGGATACTGTACAAGCAAGTTTGGACAGTAGCAAGCCTCTAAGAATCAACTTATTTTTCTATCTATCAATGCATGGGAATTAAACCCTTTACATATGTCACAGTCCGAGTCAAGATGAGATGGGGCTAAGCAATAGGTACGGTTAGAGTGTGCATCCAAATTAGGCATTTTATTTCAGCAGGCCACATACTTTTTAAAGCCTGAAGGCTTGTCAGACATAGTAACAGCTAAGGGAGAGACACAGGATTTTTTTTAAATAGGCAGAAAGGGAAGAGGAAAAAAATACCAAGAATGGTAACCAAGATACTATAAAGTACTACAGAAATACCAAGAATGGTAATCAAGATACTATAAAGTACTATAGAAATACCAAGAATGGTAATTAAGATACTATAAAGTACTATAGAAATACCAAGAATGGTAACCAAGATACTATAAAGTACTATAGAAATACCAAGAATGGTAACCAATATACTATAAAGTACTATAGAAATACCAAGAATGGTAATTAAGATACTATAAAGTACTACAGAAATACCAAGAATGGTAATCAAGATACTATAAAGTACTATAGAAATACCAAGAATGGTAATCAAGATACTATAAAGTACTACAGAAATACCAAGAATGGTAATCAAGATACTATAAAGTACTATAGAAATACCAAGAATGGTAATTAAGATACTATAAAGTACTATAGAAATACCAAGAATGGTAACCAAGATACTATAAAGTACTATAGAAATACCAAGAATGGTAACCAATATACTATAAAGTACTATAGAAATACCAAGAATGGTAATCAAGATACTATAAAGTACTATAGAAATACCAAGAATGGTAATCAAGATACTATAAAGTACTACAGAAATACCAAGAATGGTAATCAAGATACTATAAAGTACTATAGAAATACCAAGAATGGTAATTAAGATACTATAAAGTACTATAGAAATACCAAGAATGGTAACCAAGATACTATAAAGTACTATAGAAATACCAAGAATGGTAAGCAATATACTATAAAGTACTATAGAAATATCAAGAATGGTAATCAAGATACTATAAAGTACTACAGAAATACCAAGAATGGTAATCAAGATACTATAAAGTACTATAGAAATACCAAGAATGGTAATCAAGATACTATAAAGTACTATAGAAATACCAAGAATGGTAATCAAGATACTATAAAGTACTACAAAAATACCAAGAATGGTAATCAAGATACTATAAAGTACTACAGAAATACCAAGAATGGTAATCAAGATACTATAAAATACTATAGAAATACCAAGAATGGTAATCAGGATACTATAAAGTACTATAGAAATATCAAGAATGGTAATCAAGATACTATAAAGTACTACAGAAATACCAAGAATGGTAATCAAGATACTATAAAGTACTATAGAAATACCAAGAATGGTAATCAAGATACTATAAAGTACTATAGAAATACCAAGAATGGTAATCAAGATACTATAAAGTACTATAGAAATACCAAGAATGGTAATCAAGATACTATAAAGTACTATAGAAATACCAAGAATGGTAGTCAAGATACTATAAAGTACTATAGAAATACCAAGAATGGTAACCAAGATGTACTCAAGTAGTGAAGGATTTAACTTTAAACAGTAACGTTTTAAGTGTAATAGAAAGGGTGGAAAGAGAGCAAAGATATTATAATAAGAAATATATTATAACAAGAAATATCTCGCGGTGGTGGCACTGCGGTAGAGTCGCCGCCTCACAGTAAGATGCTGTTTGGTTCGATTCTCAGCTAGAGTGTCTTCTGCATGGAGACATGCATGAATGGATGTACCTTCATTGAAGGTTGTGCATTAGGGCTGGAAACTCAGCACGTAAAAATCAACTACCAATCATTAGCGGACCAGAGTTCCGCTGTGGCGACCCCTCACCGGGAAAAGCCAAAAGACACAACAACATTATAACAAGAAATAATCCTTACTTGCAAAGACAATCTAACACTCACTCAAGAGTTATCAGTGATCACGTCCATTTGCTAAGATGGCAAGTGAGATCTGAGGTATGTTAGGTGACTAGGGCATTATGGGTAAAAGGAGGAGCTTGGGAGATTCAATGTTCCACAAGCTGGAAGAAGCATCCGAGGTGGATCTGAGGATTGGATCTGAACCCAATAGTTGAGGAATGAATGAAAATGACAACATCAGATAATTTCTTGTGTCTTTAAGGGTCATTTGCATATTTCCCATGAGCCTCCTTCAAAGGAGGTTAAAAGTATTACACAGTAAATTGCTTGACTTGTCAGGCTGTTTTTAATGTTTTTACCAGTGACATTTTGCTGTGTAATCTTTTTATTTGTTGGTTTTATGAATAATTTTGTTTTGTAGGCTTTCTTGAGCAAAAGTAAGAAATGACTGGATGTTCAGTCAGATCTGTGGTGGTGATTTTTACAATTGAATCAATAACCATGCAAAACATGACTTTCTTGTTGAGGCAATACTGTATCACCCTATAACAGCCATGGTCATTTTTTGGATGAACCTAAATTTTGGAATGCTGGGGGAATATGAACCTATTAAAACCAAAGGAAAATATAGCATATCATCTGCTCAGTGGAAACTTTTTTGGCTCCATAAAGGGATATTGTTATCTACAGGATGACTGAAACATTTTTTAACTATAGAATTTTTATGTATGCGGTGTTGAAACTCACATGTGATGAAGATGAGATATGTTGTTATGTGGGTTATGCTTCACGACAGAAGAAAACATTGTTATGAAACATGTGCTTCTACACAGCTATTAAGGTTTCTGCTGCCAAAGAAAAATAAGTCAAAGCTGACAGAAGAATAGTACTAGAGGTGTTTGTTTTTTTTTTTTGGGAGGGGGCTAATGAAATTGTATAACAGGACTGATGAAAAAGGCTTCTCAGATATTAAGGACAGACCTATAAGAAATTTAGCTAGACTGCAGAGAGAAACTGCTGGACACTAGAAGGGGACTAAATCTGTCAATGCGATGAATTATACAGTGATGTAGATGTGAATCAAGCAAAAGTTATGTATTTATGTTGTCTTCTTCAATCCATCTTGTCATATTGGTTATCTGATCTGATCATATCTGAGTCCGGCAACTTGGACTCCGGATCCAATGCCCAGCCACCTCCTCTCTTCTGTAATACACGCTCAACCACTTTACCCTCAGATCAGGTTTGCCCCCCCAAAATATATTATCGTCAAATCAAAATATAAACAGAATAGTACCTACAAGACCGAGACTTTAACCACACTAGGCAAGTAGACAGGGTTGCAACTAAGAAAGGCTGCAGGAAGGTCCAGTACAAGCAATAAAAAAGTGACAATTTGGAAATGGGAAAATGAGGATGTGGAGGTTGAGATCGATGGAAAAAGTTACCATGACTATAGCATTATGGCAAGTACATAACTTTCATATTTGATGTTGTTTTTTCCATGTACCGTGACACATGGGACAGACTGCTCAGCTAGAAAACCCCTGAGTGGCACTATAGAAGGATATTTCAGAGTATAACAGAGCAAAAAGCAGCAGTTGCCCTTGACTGTTGATTGAGCTTGAAATGAGAAACAAACCTATGAACCTATATCACTATTAAACGTGTATACTGTGGACCATGTAACTGTTGTGCAGATGTCATCTAAAGGGTCACAGTTAGAGAATGATGCAGATGTTGCTACTGCTCTGGTCAAATGTGCCTTTGATTTGAAAGCAATGACAGTCCCTTAGCCTGCTAGACAAAAGTAACCCATCTGAACAAGGTAACCTTAGACACACTGGAACTCAACTTGGCCTTAGAAAGGAAATGAAACGTTGATCACTTTTTTCTTGAAGTCTTTTATACATTATAAATAAAAACATTGACAGTAAACATCCAAAGAATGAAGGAGATATTCTCCTTTATTTGAAAAATTAGCAAAGAAAACTGGTAGATACATAAATTGGTTTAAGTTAATCTCTGATGTCCCCTTGGGAATGAAGGCTGGCTAGGTTAGCCCTGAGGAAAATCCGGTCCTTATGAAAAATCAAATAAAGGAGTGTGCAGGACATAGTCTGCAATTCAGGAATTCTCCTGACTGAGGTAACCAACTCCAAAAACAATGTCTTCTATGACAGAAATTTTAAATCTGCAGATGCTGCAGGTTCAGATGGAACCTTAGTAAGGCTTACTAACAAAATAGTGATGTCTCAAGAAGGAACCGAATCTCTCAACATAGAAAGGTTCCTTTTAAGAAAACTTCTAAAGAAACTTAAGGAAGCAATTAGAAATGGTAGCCAATTCAACATTAATTGTAAAATAACTAATCCTGAATGGAAGAGACCTATCAGGAAATCCAAAATAAAAGTCAGAGGTGCAGAGGTATACCCCCCCCTTCCACCTCTGGAACAAACTTCCATTACATATCAAGCAGTGTAGCAGTCTCTCTACCTCCAATGTAACCCTAGATAACTGCCTCAAATTCTCTCCCAGTCTATCTTGTCTTGCACTCACTGAGATTACAGGGAAATTTTCAGTAAATTTTTTGACTAGACTTGAAATGCCCTGCAGACCACACCTCTCAGCTGCCCAGATTTTGTAAAATGTCCAGATTTTCTGCTTCATATTTTTGGTCTGTTCCTCATAACATTTGTGTTTTTCTGGATTTTTGTAGCAAATTAGTGAGGAGTGAAGTTGCTAAATAATGACAGACATTTGAGTTTCAGACTTCATATCATTCAGAAAATGTAGGTAACACAAGACCTTTTATTGTAACAACTTTTAAGTTTATAAAAGCAATATTTAAAATGTGTCCCTGTTTTTATACCTTCGTCCTCCCGTTATTTTTGGCATTATCCAAATTTTTGTGTGCTAAGAGGTTGAGAGCTATACTATAGACTGATTAATTAGTACTTACATATGAACCTGAAGAAAGGATCAAAACCTTTAGAATTCACCCAAATTTTCAACCTTTTCCACTTTCTCCTGTGGATCTTCCTAGTGGACATATTTGGAGATGTAAAAATAGCCTGGACTTTCTATCCATCATTGCAATTGGAGGAATTAAGTGGTCAGATTGAGGTAGTTCATATCTGGACTTGACTGGGAGAGAGAAATCAGATCCAGAAAGGGATACAGGAATTGGGGGGGGGGGTACACCAGGTGATGTAAGAGGTAAGGGGATGCAAACTTGTCATGGAGAAAAGGAGGCAATAAGAATCCCTTTAAGAATCCCATTTTGTACCAAGCAACTGTTTGAAGACACTTCGCTATGAGTGGAGTAGAAGGGTAAATAGACAAGAGTCTCAGGGGCCAAGTATGGGCTAGACCATTCCTTGGGACTGTCCCTCCTGAGGGTTAAAAGGGCAAATAAGCTGCTGTACTTTGTGTGCATCAGGACTACAAACAGGTCACTGTGGCTGAAAATCTTGGATGCCATTCATTCACTCATTGAGGGACCACTCATGCTGCATAAGAATAGACCTGCTCAATTTGTCTGATAAGATATTGGATTTGCTGGAATGTGCACTGCTGTAAGAAAGTGCTGGAAAGACTTTTCTCAGTGCAACACCCTTTTGACCTCTCAATATAAAGGGTAAGACCAGGTTTCACCTTGTTTGTTGATGTACCAGACCACCAGTCTGTTGTCCATTTGTACAGATATCACACCCATGAGGAGACAAAAATGTGAAGCCTGCAACATCTAGGGAACTGCTTGCATCTCCAGAGCATTGATGTGAAGGTTGGCTTCTTTCTTAGACCAGGTACCTAGGATCATTCTCCGCTTGATATACACCCACACCCCAGAGGGGAGGCTCCCATGGTCACCATGGACCTTGGTGGGTGAAATACAAAATGATGCCCAAGAAAGACCAGTTGGCATAATGATTAAGGTCTTTGCCTCCCATGCACAAGCTACAAGATTCAATTCTAATCTCTGGCCAATGTTTGTTTGCAGTTTGCATGTTATCCTTGTGTCTCTGTGGGTTCCTCCTGCCTCTGAAAAACATGCTGAGTGCTTTCATCTCAAACTCACAATGGTGACCTATAGGAGGAAGAGCTGTATAGACTAACTGCTTTTGGCATCTACTGTGGTGCATGGATCACAGACTGCATTGGCAGACTAGCCACTTGGTGTAAAATATGGCTCTAAGTGATTCAATCATGTTGACTAATGCCAATAAATGAGCCTAGGTAATTAAACGTGATAAGCGGGTTGAGGACCAAGCCTACTCTGACCTACCTCAGGGACCTATGCTAATGGAGGTAGGGGTGTATGTGCTCTTATTGGCCAGGTACGCCTGCCAAAAAGCCTAGCAGCCCTGGGTCAATAAGCAACTGGCCAGCTGCTGTCCAGTTGCCCAGACTGGGTTACCTGAGATAGCTCTGTTGATCAAAAGCTGGATGTAAAACCAATCAACCTTCGAAAAATGAACTAAGAATTGTTACATTCAGTGTAGGTTCACTGTCAGGATGGAGCTTGGAAGTGGATTACATGATGGTACAGAGGAGGCTGGACACAGTATGCATCCATGAGACAAGATGGAAGGGTAGTGCAGCAAAGCCACTTGGCTTAGGATTCAGAGTTAATTACTCAGGAGGAGGACAAACTACAAATGGTGTGGGAATTGTGGTGAGAAACAGGCGTCAGAAGGCAGTGAAGGATGTCATCAGAATTAGTTACAGATTCATGGCAATCAGACTCCAGTGTTATGATAGAACACTATTCATAGTTTCTGCCTAGCAGACAGAACAGGATATGAGGACTGCCTGGGTCCATATGGGCGGAGAAACAGTAATAAAGGAGGAGAGGCCATTCTAGACTTCTGTCTCCAAATGGCTTGATAGTAGCCAACACATGGTTCTGAAAAAGAGACATTCACAAGATCACATACAAGAGTGGCCAACATGCAGGTCAGGTAATCTTCCTCCTAGTAAGGGAAGGGCACCGGAGTAGAATCAGTGATTGCCAAGTCATTTCTGGTGAAATAGTTATCTCACAGCATAAACAACTGTTGCCACAATCAGCTGCATGCAGTGGTCAGAGAAGGCTCTAAGGTCAACAGAAACAAGGCTGAAGACCTGGAAGTTAACTGAAGAGAAAGTACAACAGTTCAAGGAATTACTCGGTGCTCTAGCATCTTAAAAAGAGGAAGAAATAGGTTGAGGTGAGTAAGAATGGCAGCACGTCAAAACAGCATGTGTGAGGCCTACAGAACTGATATGAGGCCGAGCCAGGCATGGAAATAATAAGGTACATAAGGAAAGCTGGTGGTGGAATGTAGAAATCCAGGAAGTCAACCTGCTCACCAGTCCACAGGATATCAAAGGCAGATGGAATGATCATTTACAGCAGCTTCTAAATGAAGAAAACCCCACAGAGGCTGTACTGCCCCAGACACTGCCTATAATGAGAGAAGAAGTGGAGCCCACCCTAGAAGAAGTAAGAACAGTGCTAAGGAAAATGAAGTCATGGAAAGCAGCAGGCTCAGATGAGTTCACAGTAGATATGATAAAGATGCTGGGTGAGAGAGGGGAGAAATGGCTCCTGAGGGTACTCACAGTAGTGTGGAGAGAAAGGTGTATTATTTATTTTATTTTATTTTACATTTGTTTTCCAGGGAAGTCTAACTGGACCAAATGGCCCATTTTCAGTGGCAGCCCAGGAACAAAAGTTCCATTACGAAAGAAACGTAACAAATGAGCAATTATGTTATATACATTTACAAGATGAGGTGATATGCATCAATTATTATGGACACGGATGGTTCAGATATAAGGTAAATAACATGAAATAGAAAATGATAATACAGTCAGTAAATACAAGAATGACATATTACAGGCGAAGAAAAACAGGCATAAAAAATTTTAGTAAAATGACAAGCATGCTAATGAGAAACTGTAACACAGTCTTGTTTGACTTGTCATCTCATACTAACTAATACACCTGAAGCTGAGAAGTTGAAAGGAGAAAAAAAGGAATAAGGGGGAATGGATACAGCCGGATAGACTTAGAATAAGATGGACAGCAGGAGTGAAGGGTGAAGAGTAGGACTTTGTTGGTAGTCCTAATGGTTTGAAAGGCAGAGTAAGGCTGGACTAGATCCTTGACAGCACAGCAGTTCTTTGAATGGTAAAAGATATTATGAGTGAAGATTAATTGGTTGAAGGTTAGAAGATTAGGTAGTTCAAGCCATTTTAGTTGGTGCATTGAAGTGCAGTGGTGTGATCTATAAGGGAGGTTTGTAGCAAATCTTGCCATTTTGTTATAACAAGACTCAAGTTAATTTAAATTAGCTTCTCTGTGATTTGTGAATATCAGTGATGCATATAGCAGGCTGGAAAGTAGATAAGTCTTGGCTATGGCATTTCTGGTGGAGTTAGTTAGGAAAGGCCTGACCCTACAGAGTGAGCCTAGCTTAATATGGACCTTTTTGATTGTAACCCTGAAGCTTGGTGTATTTGAGGTTCTATTTGACTTTTATTGGTGGAATAGATGGGAAAGGATGAAGGGTGATTATATGATTTGTTGCTAGTAATGAGCATGAATTTTGTTTTATTAGGTTAAGAATTAGTTCAGAATCAGAGAGGTAGTTTTCAGTGTCGCAGAAGGCTTTCTGGGTAATTTGAAGGAGTTCTGGTAAGGAGGGAGCTGAATATATGAGGGAGGAATCGTCAGCGCATTGAGCAAAGGTGGCATGTTGGGTGTCTGTGAAGACTTTATTGTTAAAAACAGTGAAGAGTAGTGGTTCTAGAACTGACCCTTGGGCCATGCTGACAGAGACAGAAAAAAGGGAGGAGAGTTTATCTTGCCATTTGACTGCCTGTTGACGGTCAAATAAATAGCTAAGAAAGCTTTTGACATATTGAGAAAGATGGAAGATACCAGATGGCCGGAATTTGTAAGATGGTTAACTGAATTTGTAAAACTAACCATGGCAGTGATAGTGGCATGCTTTAGTCTAAAACCATGTTGAGTTGCAGATAGGAGGTTTTTGTTTAGTAGGTAGTCAAGTAGTTGTGTATGGATGCACTTTTCAAGAATCTTAGCAATGTGAAGAGGGATAGCAATCGGCCTGTAATTAGTGAATTCAGTACAGGTGCCACCTTTGTACAAAGGGATGATGTGAGACACTTTCCAGAGTTTTTGGGATGTATTGTTTGGTAATAGACCAGTTGATTATGACAGATATAGGGGAGGAGATGATATCTAATGCCATTTTAAGGAATTCATTGGGAAGGTGGTCTGCAGTAAGGAATGAGGGTTTTTAGTTTGGAAAAAAGTTTCTTTATGGTGTTGGTTTGTATTGGTTTTATTGAGAAAGATTTGAGGTTTTCTATTGTCTGCGTAGGTATGGATAGAGAGTTAGGGGTAGTACTGTCATTTTTACAAGAGATAGGACAGAGCTGATAAAATGAGAATTTTAATCAGTAGCAATATTACCAGTAGAGTTGGAAGTGGTTACTGGTCAGACCTAGATTTAGCAAAGAATTGATGGTTTGCCAAAGTTTCTGGGGGTTATTTTGGTGCTTTTGTTGGATTGTTGTGAGACTGATTTTTTTTTTCTCCTGTCTGATTTGATTTTTGGCTAGGTTACACAATTGTTGATATTTGAGGGATGATTCGTTTTGGTCTCTTGATAATGTTGCCAGGTTCATCTCTTAGTTTGAGAAGCTTCTTGGTGTCTTGAGTGAGCCATGGTATGTGTTTGGATTTTGTGCCAGTTTTTCTTATGGGGGTTAAGCTATTAAGGACATTGAAGTATTTAACAGTTGAATCAAGGTGGAGGTGTTTTAGAGGAGACCAGTCACATTTTTCTAGGAGGGTATTAAAGATGTCAGGTGAAAAATAGATTTTGTTATATATGTATTTGTGGACAATGTTTTTAGGGGGCCAAGTACACTGCCTAATCAGGTAGATGGGTAGGTGATCACGTAGGCTAGTCGTCCCAGTTTGAGGTTATCTTTGCAAATTATGGCTATGCCAGCACCTCACTTATGAGTCCTATCAAGCCTATGGATGTTGTACCCGTGGGTTAGGATCTCAGAGTCTTGTATATGTGGATTCTATAAGTATTGCTATATTTGATGAATATTGGTTAAGGTTTGCATGGAATTCAGGAGTTTTGTTTAGTAAGTGTCTTAGTTTCATATTTAAGATAAGGAGATCTGTGTTGCTGTGTGGGAGATGAGTAATGATTGGGATGAGTGGGATGCTGGAAGAGTGAGGTATTTGCTGTGGGGGACAGGGCCTGGATTACGGTGTATGTCTCCACTTTGATCTGGGTGAGTTGGTTAAAATAAATGGATGAGTTTGATAACTAGTCTATCATTTTTATTTAATAGGTTTGGAGTTTTATGTGAATGTACACATTTGAATGATAAAAGTTTGGTAGTAGAGTTGCTGTAAAGGTATGGTGAAATAATAAAGTTGGTTACATAGATACGAGGTGGGGATATGAATGGGATGGTTTCTAGAGTGGATAGCAGTGACATGTTGATTATGATAGGATGTGTAAAGGTAGGCAGTAATGATCAGGGTACAGAATACAAGGTGTTGAAGTAACATTATGTATAAAATTGCATAAAGTATTATGTCTGTGGAGAAATAAGGATGAACTGAGCTGAAAAGTTTATGGATGGTCATGGTGGGGAGTTAATGAGCCTACAGCTATTTAATAGCGAATGGTTTAGCTGTAGTGATTGGAAGAGCAGAGAGGAGGCAGGTTCAGAAGTTAAGTAAAAATGTAGGGATTGTGGAAGTGGGTGAGACTTAGGGGTAAGGTAGGGGACTGGAGTGACCCAAAGCACAGCAATGGTGAATGGACTGGGCAGAACCTGGCCAGAAGGACTGTGAATGAAAAACAATCAGTCAGAACTTCTGATTTATCCAGTTGAGAATTAAGCAGCATACAAAGTTTTTCATAATTGCAAGGCCAGTTCTTTGCATTAATACTATATAATGTATGTCTTTATTTACGAATGGTTAGCAAAGTTAAAAGGAAAAAAAAAGTTTATCCACAGTTCACTTGTTCACTAGTCTGAATGGGAGATTCAATATTAAAGCATTAATGCTGCCTTATAGTTTTTTAACTAGAGCACTATGATTTAGTTGAGGGAGGGGATTTGATTTAATGGCTGAAAAAACTACAAAAATACAGAGAGAGACGAGTACTAGTGAAGGGGAAGCAGAACCTGTGTAAAGCATCCTGGCTTGGTATGCATGGCACATAACAGAAAAATATGCAGAGTACAGAACAGGTTTAGCTTATTATTACAGGGTGATGGACGTACTTTGTAGGCTGTTAATTCATTCCTGACTGACATTCCATGGCTGAAATATTACAGTTGGGAGGTGGAACGCCAGTTAAAAAGATATGGGGGAGCTGTTTGTTTGGAGGAAGAGAAAATGTCCAACAGACTGAAGAGAAAGAGACAAAATGAGTAATTAAGGCTAATCAATGTATAACTCTTAGGATTTCAACTTAGATAAATCATGCTGGTTAATTGTTCTTACACAGTTTTTGCAAGAAATTGGAAAAATAATTTTATGCATTACAGTCAAAATTCACAACGTAAATACCAAGTGAAAAGTAAACTATAATAATTGGAAGAGTTCTCAGTAGCACACTGCATAACATTAACATCCAAGCGACAGCATTTAAAACAAGACTGTAACAACCATTAGCTACATGCTAACATCATACTGCACACTGCACAACATTAACAGCCATGCGATAGCGTTTAAAACAAGACTGCAACAACCATTAGCCACATACTAACATCATACTGCACACTGCACAACATTAACGGCCATGCAATAGCGTTTGAAACAAGACTGTAACAACCATTCGCCACATGCTAACATCATACTGCACACTGCATAACATTAACAGCCAAGCGATAGCATTTAAAACAAGACTGTAACAACCATTAGCCACATGCTGACATCATACTGCACACTGAATAACATTAACAGCCACACAATAGCATTTAAAACAAGACTGTAACAACCATTAGCCACATGCTAACATCATACTGCACACTGCATAACATTAACAGCCACGCGATAGCATTTAAAACAAGACTGCAGCAACCATTAGCCACATACTAACATCATACTGCACACTACATAACATTAACAGCCTCACGATAGCGTTTGAAACAAGACTGTAACAACCATTAGCCACATGCTAACATCATGCTGCACACTGCATAACATTAACAGCCAAGCGATAGCATTTAAAACAAGGCTGTAACAACCATTAGCCACATGCTAACATCATACTGCACACTGCATAACATTAACAGCCACGCAATAGCATTTAACACAAGACTGTAACAACCATTAGCCACATGCTAACATCATACTGCACACTGCATAATATTAACAGCCACGCGATAGTGTTTAAAACAAGACTGCAACAACCATTAGCCACATGCTAAGATCATACTGCACACTGCATAACATTAACAGCCATGCGATAGCATTTAAAACAAGACTGTAACAACCATTAGCCACATGCTAACATCATACTGCACACTGCATAACATTAACAGCCACACAATAGCAGTTAAAACAAGACTGTAACAACCATTAGCCACATGCTAACATCATACTGCACACTGCATAACATTAACAGCCACGCGATAGCATTTAAAACAAGACTGTAACAACCATTAGCCACATGCTAACATCATACTGCACACTGCATAACATTAACAGCCACGCGATAGCATTTAAAACAATACTGTAGCAACCATTAGCCACATACTAACATCATACTGCACACTGCATAACATTAACAGCCACACAATAGCATTTAAAACAAGACTGTAACAACCATTAGCCACATGCTAACATCATACTGCACACTGCATAATATTAACAGCCACACAATAGTGTTTAAAACAAGACTGCAACAACCATTAGCCACATGCTAAGATCATACTGCACACTGCATAACATTAACAGCCACACAATAGCATTTAAAACAAGACTGTAACAACCATTAGCCACATGCTAACATCATACTGCATACTGCATAACATTAACAGCCACACAATAGCATTTAAAACAAGACTGTAACAACCATTAGCCACATGCTAACATCATACTGCACACTGGATAACATTAACAGCCACGCGATAGCATTTAAAACAAGACTGTAACAACCATTAGCCACATGCTAACATCATACTACACTGCATAAGATTAACAGCCATGCGATAGCATTTAAAACAATACTGTAGCAACCATTAGCTACATGCTAACATCATACTACACACTGCACAACATTAACAGCCATGCAATAGCGTTTAAAACAAGACTGCAACAACCATTAGCCACATACTAACATCATACTGCACACTGCATAACATTAACGGCCATGCAATAGCGTTTGAAACAAGACTGTAACAACCATTCGCCACATGCTAACATCATACCGCACACTGCATAACATTAACAGCCAAGCGATAGCATTTACAACAATGCTGTAACAACCATTAGCCACATGCTAACATCATACTGCACACTGCATAACATTAACAGCCACACAATAGCGTTTAAAACAAGACTGTAACAACCATTAGCCACATGCTAACATCATACTGCACACTGCATAACATTAACAGCCACACGATAGCATTTAAAACAAGACTGCAGCAACCATTAGCCACATACTAACATCATACTGCACACTACATAACATTAACGGCCTCACGATAGCGTTTGAAACAAGACTGTAACAACCATTAGCCACATGCTAACATCATGCTGCACTCTGCATAACATTAACAGCCAAGAGATAGCATTTAAAACAAGGCTGTAACAACCATTAGCCACATGCTAGCATCATACTGCACACTGCATAACATTAACAGCCACGCAATAGCATTTAAAACAAGACTTTAACAACCATTAGCCACATGCTAACATCATACTGCACACTGCATAATATTAACAGCCACGCAATAGTGTTTAAAACAAGACTGCAACAACCATTAGCCACATGCTAAGATCATACTGCACACTGCATAACATTAACAGCCATGCGATAGCATTTAAAACAAGACTGTAACAACCATTAGCCACATGCTAACATCATACTGCACACTGCATAACATTAACAGCCACACAATAGCAGTTAAAACAAGACTGTAACAACCATTAGCCACATGCTAAGATCATACTTCACACTGCATAACATTAACAGCTATGCGATAGCATTTAAAACAAGACTGTAACAACCATTAGCCACATGCTAACATCATACTGCACACTGCATAACATTAACAGCCACGCGATAGCATTTAAAACAATACTGTAGCAACCATTAGCCACATACTAACATCATACTGCACACTGCATAACATTAACAGCCACGCAATAGCATTTAAAACAAGATTGTAACAACCATTAGCCACATGCTAACATCATACTGCAAACTGCATAACATTAACAGCCACGCAATAGCATTTAAAACAAGACTGTAACAACCATTAGCCACATGCTAACATCATACTGCACACTGCATAAGATTAACAGCCATGCAATAGCATTTAAAACAATACTGTAGCAACCATTAGCCACATACTAACATCATACTGCACACTGCATAACATTAACAGCCACACAAAAGCATTTAAAACAAGACTGTAACAACCATTAGCCACATGCTAACATCATACTGCACACTGCATAACATTAACAGCCATGCGATAGCGTTTGAAACAAGACTGTAACAACCATTAGCCACATGCTAACATCATACTGCACACTGCATAACATTAACAGCCACACAATAGCATTTAAAACAAGACTGTAACAACCATTAGCCACATGCTAACATCATATTGCACACTGCATAACATTAACAGCCACGCGATAGCGTTTAAAACAAGACTGTAACAACCATTAGCCACATGCAAACATCATACCGCACACTGCATAACATTAACAGCCACGCAATAGCGTTTAAAACAAGACTGTAACAACCATTAGCCACATGCTAAGATCATACTGCACACTACATAACATTAACAGCCAAGCAATAGCGTTTAAAACAAGACTGTAACAACCATTAGCCACATGCTAACATCATACTGCACACTGCATAACATTAACAGCCACGCAATAGCATTTAAAACAAGACTGTAGCAACCATTAGCCACATGCTAACATCATACTGCACACTGCATGGAAGGTAAAGGAAGGGGGTGGTGTACATGTTAGGAAGCAATCAGTGGTCTAAGGATTATTAGCATTATTACCAATTGAAATGACACCCTGGCCAGAAGAACCGCAAACGATAAACAATCAGTCAGAACTTCTGATTTCTCCAGGTGAAATTTAAGCAGTATACAAAGATTTTACTTAATAGCAGGACCAGTTATTTGCATTAATACTATATAATGTATGTCTTTACCTACAAATGGTTAGCACAGCTAATAGAAAAAAAAAACGTATATCCATAGTTCACTATTTGAGGGGGAGAGTCTATATAAAAGCATTAATGCTGGCTTATAGTTTTTTAACTAGAGCACTATGATTTAGTGGGGGACTGGATTACATTTAACAGCTGAAAAACTACAAAAATACAGAGACAAATACTAGTGAAGGGGAGGCGGAACCTGTGTAAAGCATCCTGCTTGGTGTGTACATTACTTAACAGAAAAATATGCAGAGTACAGTACAGGTTTAGTTTATTATTACAGGATGATGGACTTACTTTGTTGTCTGTTAATTCATTCTTGACTGAAATTCCAGGGCTGAAATATTACAGTCGGGAGTTGGAATGCTGATTAAGAAAATAATTTTGCCAGTGTACAAGAACAAAGGGGACATCCATAACTGACGGCAGTATAGAGGCATCAAACTCCTGTCACATTGTATGAAAGTTCTTGACAGGGTGATTGATAAATGGATACGCAGAGTAGTAGAAAGTAAGATGGGATATGAGCAATTTGGATTCAGATCAATACGTAGCACAAGTGACCCGATGTTTTCAGTGAAAGAGACAGTTGAGATCAAGCTAGAGACAAGGAAAAAAATTAAGTACAGATAAGACAGTGGTGATGGCAGCAAATTTGGGAAATCAGAAGAAGTTGAGACTAGAGATAGAAAGGAAGATAGTAGAACAGGTAAAGAGCTTAAAGTATCTGGGAGGGATGGTTGAGGAGAAGGGAAGTCTGAATGAAGAGGTCAAAGCTAGAATCAGAGGGGTTGCAGCCAATTAGCACATAGTGTCAGGTGTAGTGTATGACAGAAGAATGCCAAAGAAACTGAAAAGTTAGGTGTATAAAACAGTGGTGTGACCAGTACGACTATATGGTACAGAAACCTGGGCAGTAAAGGCAGAGCAGATGAGGAACCTAGAGGTGATGGAAATGAAGTGCCTGAGATGGGTGGTAGGATGCACACTGTGGGACAGATGAAAAAATGAGGACCTAACATCAGAAACCAAAGTAGCTCCAATTGCAGAAAAGATCCAATAGAGTAGATTGGTTTGGGCACAGCACATGTGCAAAAACTCAGAAGACAATTTAGTGAAGAAGATTTGGGATAGACAGGAAGAAGGTAAGAAAAGAGTAACATTGAATCAAGACAGATGGTGACAGTTAACATGGCAACCCAACCCCTTGTAGAAAATGGAAAGAAATGGGGTTGATGATGATGTCCAAGAAGAATCGAAAATGAAGTCATCCACCATGTAATGTGTTGGCTGCAAGCCCTGGTGAGCTTGACAGGATGTTGCAATGACTGTGACTTCATGGACTTCTTGACCGAAAGAGTCCAATGAAGTACTTACATATAAAATCTAACATGTGTTATTAAAGAGACTGCAACTGCCATGCACTCTACATTCAGGTAGGCAATGGGGTCTGATGATGCAAGACTTGAGAAGGCTGAAGATACAGTGACAACAGTCTAAAGAAAGGAAGCCTGGCTATCTATGTTCTGGCATCCAGGTAGTAACCTATTAACTCCAAACTTTGCACTGGTTCCAGATTGATTTTTTTTAAATTTTACAGTAATCCATCAGAGGTGACCTATGCCTGACATACAAGGCCATGTCAAACCCAGATTTGATGAACATGCTTCATCTCAAAAAATCTGGATCCCTCAGAGCCACAAGGGCGGGAGACTTAAACCTTGACACGGTTATTAATAGGACGTGCTGGAGGGATAGATTCATCACCCAAAGACTCCCTATGCTATGGAACAAAATCCCGGTTTATGTGAGGCAGAGCACCTCGCTGGCCTTGTTCAAGAGGAATCTTGACCAATGGATGGGAGACCACAGATACACCCCAGGGGTTACCTCAGTGTCACTGCTCGACAGAGGCACAGTAAAATAATGGGCATAGTTTCTCCAAACTAAAGGGGTGGCGTAAGCCACAAAACTATGGGCTAGGCTTATAAATGCCCTTGGGCAGATAGCCTAGTATGAACCTATGAACCTATGAACCTATAAGGAAAAGCACAAGTGGAGTAAGGAGCCTCTAGCATGAAATAGTGAATCTCTTGTCAAGGCTATGATGAACCACTTGTCCAAGAAGAGGAACACTTGGAACCTCTAACTTGAGTTGGGCTGCACTCATTACCATGCACTTGGGGAACACCCAGGGGCCTCTGGGTGAGACCAAAGGGAAGTGCTCTGAACTGGCACTGACTGGCTACCTTAATGTGATTTTAAGTACCCGATAGATCCACCAAGCTCAACCAAGTTGTTCTTCCTCAAAAGAGGCAATATGGACTATAACATTATCATCAATATGGACTGTACCATTATCATCATCTAGCATTTAACATCACCTGGGGCCAAGGAAGGTGCAGATTTAATAATCTTCCTCAAGGTGATCCACTCATTTATCATGTGGGTCCTGTGGTAGAAGCCAGATATTTCTTAAATCCTGAAGTCTTGTCAGCAGTAGCAACACCACCCATTTGAAAAACAATAGTAACCAGTGAAACTGAAGTAACTTTGACAGAGAAGAGTCCTTTGTGTTTAAACACTTGCAAATGAAAGGCCTAACACTCACCTCACAGGTGATTAACAACCTATACTCAACTAACTAGGATGGCGCAGTGGTGCAGTGGTAGCATTGTCACCTCAAAACAAGAGGTTCTCCTGTTTGATTCTCAGCTGGAGTGCCTTCTGTGCAGAGTCTGTATGTCCTCCCTGCATTTGTGTGGGTTTCCTCTGGGTACTCTGGTTTACTCCCATGTTTCAATGACATGCATCTGAATTATTTCTCCCCAGGCCTCGGCTGAAAATTGGCTTTGTTCCAAGTCAGACTTTCCCGGTAAATAAATTAACTAACTTTTTTGCACAATACAGCCAAAGAGAGCAAATAAAAAACAGGAAAGGAAAAAAGCCAAAAAGGGAAGAATAATCTCTATATGTGAAAAAAAACTTAATTGGCCAGAAGTTCGTTCCTTGGACAACATGTCCCATCGTATAGTGTGGCAATTGATGGTGCATTATGGGAGGAGGGTTGAGCCCTAGAGCTGAACTCTACTTTTCTGGCCCTGGATCTGATCTAATTCAATAACCCATGTGTTGAGTTCAAGGACAAGGTGGGGGGGGGGGGGGGGGGAACTGAACATGACTAATGTGAAAAAAGAAAGGAAGTAAAAAAGGTTAAGAAGAATACAAACAATTGATAATTTGGAAAGCAACCAGAATGAGGGCTATTTGTGGAAAAATATGTTGTGAGTCTTTTAAGTAATAAAGAGATGAGTTTTTTTTTTTTTTTTTACTGAGAGCACTGTGGTTTGTCCCACTTATTTAGCATTGTACACATAACTGCATACAAAAAGTCAAAATCTGTTGCAGCATATGAATTTCAAGCCACCTCTGCCTTTATGCCTGTATGTATACATTTTCACTCACTCCTTTAATTGTATTCTGACAATTACTTAAAGATAAGAACCCTAAGATCTTTCGCATTTATTTATTTAGTTATTTTGACATTTGTTTACTATGAAAGCCTAACTGGGCATGTACCTATTTTAGTGGATACTAGGGGAGAAATGCATGAACAATAGAACATTTAATACAAAATTTGTAATAAAAGCGTGATGACAGAAGAGACAATGGTACAATATTTCCATAATATAAATCAGGTGGTAGAGAAAAAGGTACAATATTTCCATAATATAATTCAGGTGGTAGAGGAAAAATATAAATCAGGTGGTAGAGGAAACAGGACAATATTTCCATAATATAAATCACGTGGTAGAGGAAACGGTACAATATTTCCATGATATAAATCAGGTGGTAGAGGAAACGGTACAATATTTCCATAATATAAATCAGGTGGTAGAGGAAACGGGACAATATTTCCATAATATAAATCAGGTGGTAGAGGAAACGGGACAATATTTCCATAATATAAATCAGGTGGTAGAGGAAACGGGACAATATTTCCATAATATAAATCAGGTGGTAGAGGAAACAGTACAATATTTCCATAATATAAATCAGGTGGTAGAGGAAACAGGACAATATTTCCATAATATAAATCAGGTGGTAGAGGAAACGGTACAATATTTCCATAATATAAATCAGGTGGTAGAGGAAACAGGACAATATTTCCATAATATAAATCAGGTGGTAGAGGAAACGGTACAATATTTCCATAATATAAATCAGGTGGTAGAGGAAACGGTACAATATTTCCATAATATAAATCAGGTGGTAGAGGAAACGGTACAATATTTCCATAATATAAATCAGGTGGAAGAGGAAACGATACAATATTTCCATAATATAAATCAGGTGGTAGAGGAAACAGGACAATATTTCCATAATATAAATCAGGTGGTAGAGGAAACGGTACAATATTTCCATAATATAAATCAGGTGGTAGAGGAAACGGTACAATATTTCCATAATATAAATCAGGTGGTAGAGGAAACGGTACAATATTTCCATAATATAAATCAGATGGTAGAGGAAACGGTACAATATTTCCATAATATAAATCAGGTGGTAGAGGAAACAGGACAATATTTCCATAATATAAATCAGGTGGTAGAGGAAACAGGACAATATTTCCATAATATAAATCAGGTGGTAGAGGAAACAGGACAATATTTCCATAATATAAATCAGGTGGTAGAGGAAACAGGACAATATTTCCATAATATAAATGAGGTGATAGAGGAAACAGGACAATTTTGCACTTATAAGTATTTGTAGTTTTCTGTAACAAGCTAGTTAATGATGTGTTTATTTATTTATTGTCATTTGTTAACCAGGTTAGTCCAACTGAGCCAAAGGCCCATTTTCAGGGGCGACCCGAGGAGAAAAGCTTCAATTACAATTACAGACATCCCAAAAAAACAGTAATTAATACAAAGACTAAAAATTACAATAGTAATATTGACAAGAAATATTTACATAAAATGAAAAAAAAACAAAGACAAAATATTTATATATAAGTTTCACAAAATCCAATACAACAGTGGCAGGATAAACCCTGAGTAGGAATATTTACAAGAACCTGAATGATTGCATTTCTGCAAATTTTACAACTGAGAACTTGTTTGTTTACACAGATGAGAATGAACATTAGCCTTTGTAAGTGAGTCATTATTAAAAAAGAGATGGAGGGAATAGTAGACAGTATAGCAGACTGAAAGAGTGATAGGAAAATGGCAGAAACTGTAACAGAAGAAGAGAAAGAGGAAAGAGTGATCAGAAGAACATCTTACTGACAGCACTATTACAAGTAAAAGAGATCACAGTTTAATATATCATTCAAAATATGACAGCTTGAGAGGGTGAACATCCACCCATAGTGAACTGTAGTATTAGTATTGGTTATAAATCCAAGTACCTTGAGTTGGGATAGAACTCACATTCTTTTGATTTTCCTGGCAATAAACTGAGCATGTTGCCAGCCCAGCCATTGATACAATGTTTGAAACTTTATTGATGGCAATTTCCTATCAAAAAAATGAAGCTGCAGGAGGGAATTCATCTTATCTGATTTCATTTCTAGGCTACAATGTTTATTCAGCAACTGAATGGTTTGCATCCTTTAACCTGTACAAGAACATTTACCTCCCACTTCTGCCACTGGAGTGCTTAACATTGCAAAGAACAAAATAAATATATGATTATAACAGAAATGAGAAAAATGTAACCCTTGTTCTCCTTGTGATGCCTCATGATATCTGTGTGAACATGAGAATCTGATGCTTACACTGAATCATGGATCTCATCCAGAACTGGGCTACATCTACAAGAATGCCTAAATAATAGCTTCCATTCTGAGAATGAAGAATGTCCCCTTTTACAATGTCATTACTGCAAAATCACAAACATCTCTACAGCAAATCTTCAAGAAACTTTCAGAAGTTATTAGAAGAAAATGCAATTTTCTGCTTTGCCAACTGGATTGTCATTTATCAGTTATATAACACTGACTTACCAGAAACTACTAGAGATTTTAATTTTTTCATTTTCCAGATATGTAAATATAGGCCGATGGCCATTAGTATGAAAATAAATATTGGTACGGCAGCCAAAACTGCAACATGCATGGTGCCTAGAAAACAAAACAAAAATATAATAAATGTCAGTTCTACCTCTCATTTATTTCTTCAAGTTTATTAATTTTAATATATTAGTTGATTGTATGAACTAATCATTACACTCTTTTCTGCTGTGATCAAACAAAGCCAGATGTAAAAATAAACATATTTGTTCATAGATTGATAGCTAGTTAGTAGGCATGCAGTCCATGCAGGACCATTAATAATCCTAGTCCAAATTCCCGATTTTCAATTGTTGAAACATAAATTAAAGTTATGTACTTAAGGTAATCCTAATTCTGTGAGGAAAAAGGTCCATAAATGGTAATCTATGACTGATGCTACAAGCATTAGGATCATGGCTTGACAAACAAAAAAGTTCCAGATTGCATGGAACCCACTCCTTTTCATTATGTGTCACTAATTTCTCATCCTTCAGTTTTTTTTTTGTTTTTTTTTTGCGGCACTGAGCTAAGAGAAGAAGTAAGAGAGCCTAAAGAAAGGAGAAGACTGAACCCCAGACTAGACACATCAAAGACGTTGGACAGCAGGCGGGTGTATCATAAAGATAGACCTTTTTCTTGTAAATCTGTCATACCTGGTAGGAAGAGGTTTATCTTTGGTAACTATTACAACAGAGTCCCTTGATAATTTTCATTTGTGGACACTGTCAAGGGAACATACCATAAATGAAGGTAGCCCAGAGGACAAAAGAGAAAACTTGAACTTGGAAATATTGTCTAGTGCCTTGAAAAGAGTCTCAGAGAAGACCATGTTGTGGTTGCAGAATTGTTACCAGCTATGAAACTGCAAGAAAAGTTCAAGAAGAAATTATTGCTCTATTGAAATAAACACTGGGAGTTGTAAAAAGAAATTTTACAAACTTGTTGTACCATCTGATGCAGTTAGATAACCAGCTACAAAGGGTGACCATAGAGACTTTCTTAACCTGCCTATACTTAACAAAGGAAATGAACAATCATCCATGAAGAAAGATCAATTATGTCCCCATAAAATCTAGGTTGCCTAAGGGCACCAATACAATGAAGACGTTATTCACTCTTGTATTCACTCTAGTATTTTAATTCATGATAAAAGACAGGCATATTTGTTTAATAGTTCAGATTTGATTATGTGGTGAGATGCAGCATAAAAAAGGTATTTGTTCTAAGTGCTACACTTTCTCTCTAAAAATTAAGTAACGATTTTTCAGAAAGAGATGAATAGCTTGTAACTCTAAGATCTTATTGGCAAAAGTGATGGCTGCTAATAAGAGAGTTTTCTAGAACAGGAACTCCGTGTCCACACAGCCAGCATATTCATGTAATAAATAAATATCCCAGGGATGGGCAGGACTTCAAATAAGGGGCCTGTCCTAAAATGTAATATGAAGTAGAAAATATCAACATGAAGTTAAACCAATCAAGTTTCTAGAAGAAGTGTAGCTCATAAACTTGATAACTGACATTAAGGAACCTAATGACCTTGATCTTGAAAGGTATGACCAAAGCAATGGTCTTTCATTGTAAAGTAGACTCATCTCTGCTGACTCTAGCCTGAGATGTCTGGAGCAGAAAGGGTGTCCCTAAGTTTAAGTCAGTTATATCCAACCAGAAGAGAGGATGCACTCTTATAATCTGGGGAAAAGTGGACATAAACTGTGCCCTGAAGGACTCTATGTGAAATATGCTAAGAAACACCATAATAGCTGAAGCTACTGCAAGACATTGGGCTTTCAGACAAGTCTCTTTTGGAATGCAATGTCCTGGCAGAATAGAGACAACTGTGTACTAAAGATTCAGTGTCCTGTCCTGAGGCAGAAAGTTCCTACAGAGAGTAATACCCTATAAATGTAAAATAATGTACTAAAGGAAACTGGGTAATTGTGGGATTCATTGTTACTGCGAGGATATTAAACAGCTTGAGTAGACTCTTTTTGGCACCCCAGACCCACAGCAATGAAGCAGCCAGGAGACATGTAGGGATGTAGGGGTAGCATAATGCTTTGATTCTCAAATGGGATAACTGGCTATGCTTAAAATGGCCCACAAGGGCAGTTAGCCTAGTATGAACATATGAATGTGAAAATCTCAGCTGCCTGCAGCCTTTTGAGTCCAACTAAGAGGGGAGAACCTTTAGACATGACAGATTTATGCTGCTTCTTTTCAGAAGGGCAGAAGCTGTAGAACCCTTTGCTGTTGAAGAGAAGGAAAAACAAGTAGGAAAAACAAAGTCGGACTGACATTTCTCTTGAATTGTTTATGAAAGTTTGGACACTAGAAAAGTCTGAGATGACTAATGGCTCCTGTGTTGAGAAGCCTGGTTAAACCCTATCACAGTGCAAAACATTCCATGTCTCTCCATGATAACACCAGGAGTATGCCTAAAGGTAGGTGGAACAATTCAACTGCAAGCCAGTGCTCTACACAGTGGTTGTAGTATCAGAATGAAAATGGCCCTGTGCCTAATGGTGCAGTGCCAACGTTACATTTCTGATAAAAAAATATAAAGGAAATTATTTTATCTGAAAGAGAAAGAACAGGGAAGAATCAGAACAAGAACAGTAACATACTCACACACAGATTCAGACTGAAATCCAAACAGCAAGCAGCAATGTAGCCTAGAGAAATTTTTTGATGACCATTCATGAAGTTCATCAAAGAAAAACTAGACAGTGAACAATGAGTGATGGATTATGGAAAGGGGAGGGCTCCAGTCAATTTGGTAAAGTGCCAGACAGTTGGCTTACAGGATTAAGGAGCTGTTAATGATCTCTGCTACAGTGGCACAGGGTTTGATTCCCACAGCCGCTATTGCCTAATTGTGTGACTCTGAGCATGTCACTTAACCAGACACCACTCCTGGGCTGGGAGCTGTTACATTGTTGCATTACTTAACTGTGTGACTTTGAACAAGTCACTTAACCAGACAGTGCCTGGGCTGGGAGCTGTTACATTGTTACATTACCTAACTGTGTAACTCTGAGCAAGTCACTTAACCAGACAGTGCCTGGGCTGGGAGCTGTTACTTTGTTGCATTACCTAACTGTGTGACTGAGCAAGTCAGTTAACCAGACAGTGCCTGGGCTGGGAGCTGTTACATTGTTACATTACCTAACTGTGTAACTCTGAGCATGTCACTTAACCTGACACTACCTGGACTTTGAGCTGTTACATTGTTACATTGTCTAACTGTGTAACTCTGAGCAAGTCACTTAACCAGACAGTGCCAGGGCTGGGAGCTGTTACATTGTTACATTATCTAACTGTGTAACTCTGAGCAAGTCACTTAACCAGTGTCCGGGCTGGGAGCTGTTACATTATTACATTACCTAACTGTGTAACTTTGAGCATGTCACTTAACCAGGCACTGCCTGGGTGGGAGCTGTTACATTGTTACAGTACCTAACTGTGTAACTCTGAGCAAGTCACTTAACCAGAGAGTGCCTGGGATGGGAGCTGTTACATTTTTACATTGTCTAACTGTGTAACTCTGAACAAGTCACTTAACCAGACACCACTCCTGGGCTGAGTTTGAAAAAGGTCCATGGAGGTCAGTGCTGTACCTCGGGAAAAATACAAATAAAATATAATATAATCATATGATGACCGGCTGATAATGCCAGCAGCATCAGTCCTAATGTTTACTGAATATTTATATATATATAATTTCTTATCAAATCAGGCAGTATAAAGATGTTTAACAAAAACACACATATACTTACAAATGTCTTATTAACAGCTAAAGCATTCTGTTTACATCTATACTTACACATGTAATAAGCTTGAATACAACCATCCTGACTACAGGACTTTTAAAATGATTTTGACCTGAATGTTTCAGGCTAAGAAAACTATTTGATTTTTATTTGATACACATTTAAATAATATCTCATGCCTTTGTAATTAAGCCGTACTTCATGGTCACTGTTTCTGCAGAGTTTGTGTTGCATGTTTGTCTGGATTTTCTTGGGATCCCCTATTTACAGATGACATATTATTAAACTAATCAGTTATTTATCTGAATGTTAAATCAAAGCATTTGGTGGAAAAAAAAAACTAACCTTGAGTTTAGTTCAGAGAAAAGTAAAATAATATTAACAACCAAAAGACAGATATATCAAAAGGAACGGGAATAATAAAAACTAAAGTATCGAGGAGGTATACTATCTAATAATTTAGAGAAACGCATTCAAATGAGTTATGATAGCATTAAACCTTTAGAGTTGATTTCAAACCTGTGTCCCTCTCGGACAGGGACAATAGGTGCTGATCATGGAAAAAAGGGTAAATTGGCTAGGCTTGTAAAGGCCCTCAGGCCATTAGCCTAGTGACTTCTTATGATGCTATGATCAAAGTGGAATAAGGTTTTTCAGTCTGATGATGGAGTCAATATAATTCAGATTATAATATTGTCCAAAATCCCATCTATAATTCAAACAATGGCTCTTATAACAAATACATATCAAATTAAATGAATAAATAAAATAAATGCATTTGTCATATCATTCCTCTGGTGCCCTAATAGACCCAGATTACTTTTAGCACATTGTATTAGAATTTGGAATAATGGCTGGAGTGGATTCTCAGATATTGAAAACTGTGGACTGGTCTCTAACTTTAAGGTTGCAATACAATGGGTAGATATTCAGTGAAATGGAAATGTTTACACAAAGTGGTGTCTAATAATGACACAGTTAAAATAACAGCTCATTAAAAAGTATTGAAAAGAAAATGCAGTGACTCTTCAAATATATAGATCCATTCATACAGATAGATAAATTAATGTGGAAGAAAGATACCCAGACAGTTCCAATAGTAGTAGGAGGAACAGTCTTATAAAAAAGAATCTACACTTGTATTTAGATATGTTACCAGTCCATGTAACCAACCCTATACGAATTGTAGAAGGAGTCATTACTGGGCACATTGCTGGTGCTGCAAAGAGCACTTTTGGCTGACATAAAAGATCAAAACAGTACAAATTTCATGAACTTTAATTGTGCTTTGACTTAGCAATGGGGTCCATTTCCATCATGTTATTAGAAACCCAAAAGATTTGAATAAATTAAAAAGAGTGAATAGATAAAGTAGACAGATTGTGAGACAAAGAGAGAGACTTACATTTCCATTATAAATCAAGCTGAATCACTAAAATACTGAAATGTGAATTTTCAGCTCTTCTGATTGATTTCCATTTTTTAACAACTGCAAAACTGTTTTGGCATTGTTTTTCATTTGTCATCAGTGGACAGTGGATTGAAGATATCTTTCCTTTTCCACACAAATGTAGTATTGTATTGTATGGAGGGCTTATCTTGTTGCAAAACTCTTGGTTTTGTGATTGTTTTATGATTTTCAGCGTTTTGACTGTGGGATTCAGAAAGACTTATCATAACATATAAAACTTATAACAGAAAGTTTTAACATGGCTGTAAGCCTTTCTGTTCAACCTGCACAGGGTACTTAGCACAGGTCGATAGGAATTCTTTGAAAATAAGTGTAAATGTTTAATGTTATTTCTATGATCTAATAAATATTTGTGATAATATTCTCAATGAAGATTAAGAGAATCATTTATATATATATATATATATATATATATATATATATATATATATATATATATATATATATATATATATATATATATATATATATATGGGTCTACTTCATAAGATTGACAGACCATTTGATCGACATGCATTTGGTCGACAGCCAGTATTCAAGGCAAAACCCTGGGATTTGCCCCCCTCCCCAATGTTGTGCAACCCTGGAGTTGATATATATATATATATAGTTGGGGGGGTGTGGGGGGCATAGCCCCACACATTGGGGTGTGTGTGGGGGGGTGAAGCCCCCAACCTATTTTCGTTTAAAATGTGTAGTTTTTGTTATATTTGTCATGTTTTAAATGGAAATAGGTGGGGGGGCTTTGCCCTCCACACCCCCTAATGTGGGGGGCTATGCCCCCACACTCCCGCAAACTATATATATATATCAACTCCAGGGTCGCACAGCATTGGGGAGGGGGCAAATCCCTGTTAAGTGCCTTGAATACTGGCTGTTGACCGAATGAGCTGTCGATCAAATGAATGTCGATCAAATGGTCTGTCAATCTTATCAAGTAGACCTATATATATATATATATATATATATATATATATATATATATATGTGTGTGTGTGTGTAGATATATATATATATATATATATATATATATATATATATATATATTATTTATTTATTTTTTTTAATATGTGTACATACGGATCACTATCACCTTGCCGACAGTTCAAATTTCCGAAAACGATATGGCCAAGACCATATCGCTGAAGATTTGAATTGTTAAAAAAGGAATAAACACACAGAACAACCTACCTGTACATTTTTGCAGGGGGGCAAGCCCCCCTGCTCCCCCCACACCCCCTACAACTTAAATATACCAACTCCTCAATCACATGACAGTGAGAAAAACAACAAATCCCAGGTTCTGCACTGTATGTCAATCCCAATACACAATTGTCGGCAAGTCAAATCTTCGGCGATATGGTCTTGGCAATATAATCTTTGGAGATTTGAACTTTCTACAATGTGATAGGGAGCCATATATACATGTGTTTTTATCCATTATCTACAATGTACATGGTGTTACTGTTTATTTCAACCATTTGTGTTGAATATGTCTAATGGAGCTGCAGCTCATAGGGGGTTTAACCTTGTAAGCGAATGTCTATCTTCTGTTCACATGCACTGATACATTCTGAGCTAGTCTGTGGTTTTGTTCTGTTCATGTACACTGATATATTTTTGTAGAGAGTATGGTACACTGCTACATTTTCGCAAACTGTGTGGTTTTGTTCTGTTCACGTACATTGATACAGTTTCGGAGAGTGTGTGGTACACTGATACATTTTCACAGAGTGTGTTGCTTTTACTGAGAAGACTAGCAAAGAGCAGAGTAAAGGGATCTGTCCTTTTCCCCACCACAGCGCAATCTTGGTATTGCTGTGTTTAAACTTAAGGGGCTCTGCTGGTGGAGGAGGCTTGTTCTCCTGCAAAAACATTGTTATATATAGATATCAATTCCAAGATTACACAGCAGTGGGAGAAAAGGAAACACTTCTTCATGACACTGTTTCTTAATCGCAGATTAAACCACGAGGCAGGCAGTAGTACAGCATCTGATAAAAGGGATTTGCTCAAAGAAGATGGCAAATGTCTTTTCAACAAATGAACTTTAAATGTGCCGTACATGACAAGCTCAGCACTGCAGCATTGTACCTCTACTCTGGGTGTTCAGTTATCTCAGATTTACTCTATCTTTTTTCATCTTAAAATCAGCTTTCTCTCTTTCTTATCACATATACTAGATAATTATTTTGGGGAATCCTGTTCATTCGTCAAGAGCAGTTTCAGGTCAGCAAATCTGAAATGTTTGAGGAATGTTCACCAAAACCGATTACACCAACAGTAAAATTTTCATCTTTATCAAAATGTTGTGCGGTTTTGGAGTTGATGTACATGTAAGTTTGCGGGATGTGGGGGGATCCCCCTCATGGGGGGCCTGGGTACATGAGGTACTTGTTGCCTGCAAAAAATAATTCATCAGTGGTTCATTGAAAATACTTTGGGAATTTTTATTTTGAGCTTTTTACATTCAATAGGGCAACATGTATCCATCATTTGTTTGGTACAATGACTGTATGAATCAAATAATTACCCTGCAGCCTTCTATTACAATTAATGGAAACTAAATGCATACAATATTTTCAAAATAGTAAGCTGAAAACAGTTGTATAGCCATTTATTTATCATCATAACAAAATAAAGTTATCAAAAACATAAATATATAATACAGATATGATTTTGGACTTTAAAAAATATGTGTTTCTGTCTAAAAGTGATCTGTTTTATTTATTTATTTATTTGTTTGTTTATTTATTTATTTATTTATTGTATGTGGTGAAATATAAAAAGTGCACAAAATTTGAATTTCTTCACTAAAATTCAAGATGCAGATATTCCTTCCATTTTGAGAGTAGGAAATCATTTTATGGGTGATTGTAGACATCTATATAAGTGTGTATATAAGTGTCTATATAAGTGACACTCCCTGAACAAATATTGAAACATTTTGGATATTTAACACAGAAAGAGCAAAATAACCAAAAAACAGACAATATTCTGGGGACAGACCTGCAAACACTCAGCAGTTAAGGGGTTATCATTGCCCTTGTGACCTGGGTTGTGGATAAAAAGAGTGCACAAACCAGCTTATTTAATACATAATAAACATTCATAGTTATTTTTAGCCTATAATTATTGAGAGTAAAAATAGTTCATTGCTGGTATTGAAAGAAGAACAAGCTAACTGGAAGTGAATACATCTAATTCCAGCTGAAAGCAGAGCAAGTTTAGCCAATAGAGTACAGATTGTTATTTATTTATATTGATAAGTCTGACTAGGCAGATGCCATTTTTCAGTGGAGACCCAGGAAGACAACCTCCAAACTAAGAAGTAAAGTATGGGAACAAAGACAAATGACGTTGATTTTTAACATATGATAGTTGAGTAAAATTCACATAATAACAAGACATCAACACTGTACTTAAGAGCAAAAGCATTAAAAGCAAATTCATTTTACAGATGGACATACTGCTAGAGTTAGAAGACAAGATAAAGAAGTGAGGCAGAATGGGGGGCAGAGTAGATGGCTAAGGTGAGAGGGGGTGCTGTAAAAGAGTCCCAGTCTATGTCTTCTTCATCACTTTTTTTCAGAACCCTCTTCTATGGCTTCTTTATTATTTTTTTTTCTCTGCTAATTTTCTTCTATTTCTACTACTTCTAAAATGTCTTCTCTTTGTTTATTTTCATATCTTTCTTTTTATTCTTCCTTAATCCTTTTCGCATCTTTGCAATCCATCCATAAATATCCAATTTTGTTGCATTTATAACATTTAAATTCACATTTTTTTGCATCATGTCCTATTTTCCCACAAATATAACTTTTCATTTGTCACGGTTACTTATCAAATGTTCTTATTTTCCATAAAATAAAAAAAAAAAAAACACGTTTTGGGTTGTCCCCAGTGTTTTACAGCACCCTTATTTCCCCTCCACATTTATTATGCTTGGTATATGTATAATTATTTCTCTTTCTATTTTTAGCACAATATTACAATTCCCCTTTTGCAATGTCATGTGCTTCTTTACATAAAGCTTTCAAATGTCCTTTCAAAGTCTTTCTTTCTACCTTTGTTTGAAACTGTACATGAATCTTCTTTTTTGTTTCCCTGTTAAATGTTTTTATCATATATTTTTATCACACAAAGATTCAATGGGTTACAGTCTTTCTTTTTTCATATTCTCCAAGAAAATTGTCCTTAGAAAAAAAACAGGCTCAAATATAATGTCACAAAATATCTCAGTTAATGGTGTCTTTCGGCTTTTCCCGGTTAGGGGTGGCCACAGTGAAACTCCGGTCCGCTAATGATTGGCAGTAGATTTTTATGTGCCGAGTTGCCAGCCCTGATGCACAACCTTCAACGAAGGTACACCCATTTACGCATGTCTCCACACAGAAGATGCTTTAGCTGAGAATCGAACAGGACAACGTCTTACTGTGAGGCGACAACACTACTGCTGCACCACCACCGCAGTAACAATAAATATTCTTACCTCATGCTTTTACACCCAAAGGAGCTATTAAATTACCCATCACTTCTTACCTGTTCGTTTCTTTGAATCCTTACCACTTGCTTCCATTTTTTATTTTCCTCTGCCTTCTTTTCTGCTACTCCACTTTTGCCTTCTTTTACTTTCTCTCCATATGTTTTCTTTTCTATGTCACCATTATTCTTCAGGACTGTCTCTCCATCCTCCTTTTCTATTTTTTCCATAATGTCCCCCCAGGAAATATCTCCTTCGTTTTCTGGCTGACACTGCACTCCAATTTTTAAAGTAAATCTTCCCACAACCATCCTGACTGGAGGGTTGTAATTATGCATCCATCATTTGCTGACTCATCTCCATCAAACAGGTTTCTTTGGAAAATTTCATCAGAATCTTACACACATTCTCCAGTCTAGATATTTGCTTTCTCCTTTATTTTTTTCACCACTCCACCATCTCCTTCTTCTCTCTCCATCCGCCTCCATGTTTATCCAGGTCACTTGTGCACCTGGAATGGAAATAGGAAGTGCTCCTTCAAAATGGGTCCCACTCATAACAATGATGAGTCGAGGAAATTCCCTGGCCAAATTTCCCCTTGTAGTATAAATGCCACCTTAGGTATCCCCTGAATAGAGGCCACTAGCCTAGTGGGACTAACCTGGTCAACAAAAATATTAAAATAATAAAATAAATATGGCTCTATGTGAAAAGATTATCTGTTACCAAAGCAGAGTATCTCTGTTTATATAAGTAGATATATAGAAGGCAATACTGTCTTTGTTTACATATAAATCTGCCCATGACCATTAGAGAAATCACATTCCTTTACAACAAGTCACTTTTGAATCTAACGTGAGCATGAAGAAAAATAGAGACTGCATGAGGACAGTACATTAACTGAATAAGGAAAAGGCTGTAAATGAATAAATAAAACATGCAGATGGAAAATATAGTTCAATACCAGTTTGTCTGGGAAAAATAAGTGTTTTTAAGATGCCAAAAAAGCATATACTCCTATTAAAATTGTTTATACCCAAGGATTAGATACAAAGCTTATATTCCAGATCTCACAAGTGGGAGGGTTGGGAGTGCTGACTGCGATAAGTATATTAAACATTTACAGTTACAGCGCAGGACAAAAGTTGGTAAAACAGAAGCAAGGATAAGTTGACTCTGTCACAATGGAAAAGATCCCTGACTGCATCCCGGTGGACCTGTGATTCACTAGTATCCATAGCATAGGAGAAGACAGCTGGGAAGGATCGGAATAAACAGCCAGTAAAGGCTCTCCATTTTTTTGGAGGGACAGAGGTGGACTCTTCCACTTCAAGATGGCACCCCTAGAGGACCAGTATCACTATATACATAAAATGTACTGCTGAATACTTGGTCCCATCTGCTTAGATCGACTGTGCTTTAACTGTCCCTGCTCATGTGTAAAACCACACATGCTTTGGGGTTTGACATGCTGTGCATGCATAGCCACAGTCAAGGGTGGAGGTAAGTAAATTAAACATCCTGAGATGGTAACGGCTCCCATCAGCCTTGGTCAGATGTAAACTGGACGAGCATTCAGCTCATTAGGTATACACCTCAATTTGTAGCATGTCAACACTGTTTTTGTAAAAAAAAAATACTACCAACATGGTTCCTGGCAGTTATTCAAAATTTTGTAGTTTTCATTTTTCTCTGGGCTTGTGCAACCATGGAGTCAGTGTATTTAAGTAAGAAAATGGGGGAGCAAAATTCCCCCACAACAGACTGTATGGAAATTGCCCCCTGCCAAAATGTTTCATCCAGGGGACAACATGCTCAGGAGTGCAGATTAAGGGGGAGGTGCTATACTCCTGAGAGTGTCGTTCTTTGGATGACGTGCGAAACCGAGGTTTCATCTGCTTGAGTCGGTGGTATCTCAGGTCAGTGTAAAAGAAGCAGCACATATTGAAAGGAGTAGGGGAAGTTCCCGATGCCCTATACAAAAGTGCCCCTAAAAGTATAAATACCACATCCGTCATGCCTGAAAAGAGGCCACTGTTCTAGGTGGATTAACTTGGTCAGCAAAGGAAAGAGGAATAAATAAATATATATATATTTTTTTGTATTTTGGTGTCTGGATAAAGCTTCCGCCTGTTTATTTCATCGGTTTGAAGGGTTGTTTGGTTTTGGTTTGATTATGCATAGTACAGCCCCTAATGGCTGCCTTTTGCCCCTAGAACAGTCAAAACTAATGGAACAATCCAAAGCCAACACCAGACAGTCAGCTAGTGTATGGACAGAAAGAAGGGGTTGGGGGTTGGGGGATGGCATAATGGTTAAAGTGTTTGCTTCACAGATAAAAGGTAGAGGGTTTGATTCTTGCCCTTGAAGTGAAATTGTCTAAACTTAAAATGGCTTATAAGGTTAGATAGCCTAATACTTCCCTATGAACCTAATATAAAAATAGGGTAAAAAATTATTAATGTTGCTATGCTCTTTGTTGTGGGAATTCTGATACTGATAAAAATTAGGGCAGGGATTCTCATCTAGATCAAGGGAGGTCATGGTCTCCCTTTACTCATCACTCATCAGACCAATGATTGTACAACATGCCCCCCGAAGATGTATCTGACCCGACACTTGCAGCAGCTGGAGAAGCCACAAAAGTTCCTCACCAAAAGGATAAAGGGTCTCAAAAATCTGTCCTATGCCGCCCGACTGAAAGAACTCCAGCTCTATTCAGTCGCCACATACTTGCTCAGAGGTGACCTTTGCCTAACATACAAGGCCATGTCAAACCCAGATTTGATGAATATGTTCCACCTCAAAAATCTAGATCCATCAGGAGAGCTCAGGGCGCGGAGACTACCTCGACACGGGCAATATTGGACATTGGAGGGATGGAGATTCATCACCCAAAGACTCCCTAACTGTGAAACAAAATCGGGTATATGAGGGCAGAGCACTACCCGGCCTTGTTCAAGAGAAATCTTGACCAATGGATGGGAGATCGCAGATATACCCCAGGGATTACCTCAGTGCCACTGCTCGACAGAGGCACAGCAAAATAATGGGTATAGTTCCCCATACTAAAGGGGTGGCGTAAAGCCAAAAAAACGATGGGCTAGGCTTGTAAATGCCCTCAGGCAGATAGCCTAGTATGAACCTATGAACCTATGAACCTATGAACCATAGTAGCTCAATTAGTTTTACTTCTGTCTCACATATTCAGAGTTTGAGGCTGAAACATAGCACCCTCGGTATTGTATGTGTGGAATCTTTGTTCTATTTCCATGTCTATCTGGATTTTGTCTTTGGGAACTCTGGTTTTGGCCTATATAATTTGCTTTTTTACTTGCAGCATGGTTAGCAACAGAAAAGAGTCCACTTTGGAACAGTTTGCTTACCAGTTTAAGAAATATTGAGACTAATCAATTACATAACTCTGTAATCAAATTTTTCCATTTTTAACAAGAAACTCAATTTCTTGGAGACCACAGTAAGTTGTTCTTTGATGAAATCAACAAAGAGAACATTCCTTATGGTATGATGAGCCCATATATTAACCCATAAGAGTGCAGTACTTGCATTCAGAATATTTGTAATATGATAAAAATTAGGTGGAAGTCCTGCATTTATGCAGTGTTCAAGAGTTACCACATGAACAGAAGAAAATATTCTTAGTTATTGACATTTTTAAATGGTGATCTCCACACAGGCCAGTCTAACTTGTACTAACTTACATTAAACCAGTTGAATTATAAATAACTATACTCATCTTCACTAATGGGTGGCCACGGTGGTGCAGCGGTTAGCGTTGTTGCCTCACAGCAAGAAGTTCTCTGGTTTGATCCTCGGCTGGGGTGCCTTCCGTGTGGAATCTGCATGTCCTCCCTGTGATTGTGTGGGTTTCCTCCCACATCCCAAAGACATGCTGTAGGTGGATTGGACACTTTAAATTGGCCATAGGTATGAGTGTGTGTGTGTGCCTTCTGTGGAAGGTTGGGCACCGGGCTGGCAACTCGACACTGTAAAACTCCACTGCCAATCATGAGTGGACATGTGATCTGCTGTGGTGACCCCTAACCGGGAAAAGCCGAAAGAACAAGAAGATACTCATCTGCACTAATGGCCTTAAAGGAAATTATTGATCATTGTATTTATGCACAGGGTCATGGAATCCATGTTTACCCCTGTTAATTGCCCAGGTTTGAGTATTGATTGGGGTACTTGAGATTGACTGGAGGTGGAGCAAGATTCTCTGGGGCAGTTCAGGTCATTTTCATTGGGTGGGGATAAGTCGCTCCTGTCAAACTTCCAGTGCACACAACTCTGTTGGAGACTGGGAATATTCTGAAAGACATGGAGTCGGCTATAGGCGCAGAAGTGGCAGATGGCGAGAGGTATGTTGGATGAGTGAGACAGACAACTTCTGCTGAACTTGAACTTCATGATGAATCAGGGTTAACAAAAAAGAAGACAGGATATCTAAAAGCTCTATTCTAAGCATAAATGACACCTGTACCTTCTGTTGGGGCTTTTGACTGAGAGTACAATGAATCTTGGATGACTTCACAAAACAGCAATCACAAATCTATAGAAACACTCAAACTTGAAGCATTTTTGAAAGAAATCATGTTTTAATTTGTTTCTTTTCTTTCCTTTTTTTTCAGGATGAGAGGAACCACCAGAGATATGGAGAAGTAGCCAAGGTGGGAGATGAAGCCTAAACAGGCAAATAGTCACGCTGACTGGGAGGACCACCCTTGATTTTTGAGGCATTTTCTTTCTTTTGCTAATCATTGCTTTTCAAACTCCTGTTTAACAGTTTCTCACTGCTTAAATATCTTATTGAAATGGGGAGCTGAAGAGGATGGGAACTTTTTATTTACTTTTAAAAAAAGGAGGGTTGAAATATTTAGGGTACCCTTTAATCATCTTTTTCCTTTTATTATACTTTTTGACCATGTCAGCTCCGGAACAAAACTTCTGCATTTATGGGAAAAAATCAAGATTTCAATTTTCACATCTTCAGGGAGGTTTGAAAATGAAACCAAACCCGTATTCTCATTACTGACCCAGAAACAGCAGGTATGGGGCAAGAACCTGCAGCATCATAAGCACACTCTAAAGCATGTGTAATAACATGAGATGCAGATGTTAAAGGGGCATTCAAAGGACTTCTAGAAGTAAGATTAACTAATAACTTTTGCATGTTCTCAAAACATAAAAGTAAACATTTTAACATATTAGCTCGACAGTTTAAACGCCTGAAGTTAACATAGCAGGAGAATACACTCTCTTCCAGAACGTCTCAAAAGCAATCTGTTTAACAGAAGTAGAAATTACCAATGAAACTGCTTTAGGATTGGAAAACAAGTACTTAACGATTCTGAAGAACCCTGTATAACCTGTCAGACTTCCTCAGGGCAGGAGGCTGACTGTTGCAAACTAGCATCAGTGAGAAATCCATTCTCTAAAGAAAGCAAAACAAGAGGAACAGCTGTAGATGTAGGCATATAAAGCTATAACATATCATAATACGTATTTTGTGCCATAGGAATTTCATTCTGCTGTCACTGAAAAACCTCTTTCACTTACATAAAGTTTGGAAAAGTTAATACTTCAAGAGGGATTTATGGGACATGATAAAATGAAGCATTTAGGAGTATGTGTTAAAAATACTCTGTTATGGCAGCTAAGGATATGTGGGAACAGACTAAACAAAACTAATATAAAAACTAAGAAATTGGAAGCTTTTGTTTGTGGATATGAATAGTAAGATACTAGCAGTGAAAATGTTTTTAGTCCCTATAGTTATATATACAGGTGTGAGTGTGTGCGTGTGTGTGCCTTCTGTGGAAGGTTGGGGGTCGGGCTGGCAACTCGACACCGTAAGACTCCACAGCCAATCATGAGCGGACAGATGATCCACTATGGCAACCCCTAACCGGGAAAAGCCGAAAGAAGAAGAAGAAGTTATATATACAGGTTAGGCATATTTGTATCAACCATAGGAAAGTCCTGGGCAATAATTAGTAAACAGATGAAGGATCTTATCTAGGAGGTGAAGAGAGAAAAGGCCAAGTGAGATAAGATGATCCTTTCAATAGAACAAGGTGGCTTGGTTTACGTTATTTGTAGGGATATTTTAGAGCTACATAGCAGAAACCTATAATTCAAAGTGAAATGGATGATAAAGCAGGGGAAGAAATTCAAGAAATAAGGACAGAATGGGATTTTGGATGCAGAAACTTAAGGAGAATAACAACAGCCATACATATTATTATATTCATAAAGTAGCAGAAAACATTCTAAGAACTAAGCAATGCAAGACTGGAGATAAGAGATTCTGCCGATAGGGATGACTGCAATTAGGGGTACAGAGAATAGACAAGAGGGGGCTGGAATATACTGGAGAAAACTGGCAAAGGAACCAAGGTATGGAGAGCTAATAACTAAAGAGGGAAAGCTAATAGGTTGGAAAGAGGCCAAGGAGACATTTGGACTGCAGCCTAATGACTGCCTTCCCTACCAGGGACGGATATCAGAATATAGGCAAACAAAAAGAAATAGGGGAATCCTAAGTGAAAGACCTTTTCTGGTAGACTTTTTATCTGAATCTAGAACAGAAGTTGCTGATAAAAAGGGATGCGTACTACGGTATATAAAATATTGCACTATAAATATAAGAATTAGTCAGAGGACGTTGTGCAAGCTTGAGTAGAGATATGAGATAAGCAATTCACAAGGAAACAATGGGAGGACATATGTATGACTCCTAAATATACAACAAAGTCTAGACGATTTAGGATTTTTAGTTGGAAGTGATTGCATAGGTATTTTTATACTCCAAGCGCTCTCCAAAGACTTTTTTCTCAGTTAGATGGCAAATGTTGGAGGTGTGATGGGGAAGGAAGAGATATTGTGAACATATATTTTGGGAATGTGATGAGTTGCCAGACTAAAAAAAAAATCCCTATAGAGCACTCTGTCAGAAATAATAGGTGATCAAATAGGTGTAACCAAGGAATTTTTTTTTTTGGAGCTGGAATACAGGATATGAATCAGCTAGATAGTCTTTTTTTAAGTTTAATTCTTGTAGCTGCCAAAAAGCAATTACTAGAAAATGGAAATCAGAATCTAAACCAACTTTATTTGAAATAGTGAACATAGTAACAGAGAAAATATAACTGGAAGTGGGATCTTTAGAAAAGGGTAGGAGCAAATCACATAGAAAAATGGAAATTGTGGGAACTATACATGCAGAATTATGTACTGGAGGATAGGTGAGGTTTAAGGGAAGGCAGAAATTGAGCAATTTAAGTAATGTTGAATTGATGATTATTATATAAAATAATGTATGTGATGTATGTGATGAGTAGTGTTTGTAACAGTGAACATGTTAACAAGGTTTGTTTTCGTTTATCTAAATGTATGTTTGCTTATGTCTTAAGTGATAATTCAATAAAGGTGTTTAAAAAAACACTTCAAGAGGGAAATCTGAAGTCACCCTTTCCTAAGACTCAGTCTTTTTGGACTGAAAAGAAATTCTTGAATTAAAAGCATCCCTCTATTGTTTACTCTTCTGAATGAAAATGCAAGTCAGAAAGAGAGGGAGATAGTTTTCTTTTCTTGCCTGAAGAAGCAGAAGGCCACAGAAAGCCAGACGAGCTGCTTAGTAAATTCCAGCTAGTCTTCACTATCCAAAGAAATAAAGAAGCAAAATAGGAAGATTTATTTTTTTTATTGCGTTCATTTTTCCTGGGAAACTCCTTGGAAAATGCTTGACCCATAGTCGGCAAACACATCCAACATTTGGGCTCCTTATCCCTGTTAAGTGAAGAAACTTCAGCTACCCCTTCCCTTGAGACCAACAATAGTGAACATCTCTTGCCCTCCAAGGACATGCCTATAGCTGCAGATGACAGGACTGCCCCGTCTCCTTGGTGATTATACTTACAATACCTGAGGGACTGGGGCTAAAGATACGCCATCTGGGAAAACAAGGGCCATCAATTCAGAGTCATTCATCAGTGGCTGTGACAAAGAGGAGGTAGCGTGACACTTAAGGCTCCATAACAACTTTTCTCTTCTTCTTACTGTATGGGGAAGGTAAAACCATAGAGACTGGTGGTTGTTCCATATCTAAGTTGAGAATGAGACCTTGACGGCAGGTAGAGGAGCATGAATGAGTCAGTAAAAAGGTAAAGTTGAGAACAGGTGATAAATGAGGTTAAGTAAATAACTGACAGTCCTCCACAATGACAATATCCCACCTACAAAGCCTGTTAAGAGACTTCTGTCAAAAAATAAAACTTCTTTAAATACAAAATTCTTATAAACGTTACACACAAACTCCATTAGAAAAAGTAAAAGTCCCATAACATTCATTTTTCTAGCAAAAATAACAATTTAGAAAAAAAAAACATAACTTTTCCTCTGAAAAATAATTAGTGGAAGGTTTCTTCCAATGGGGACTTATCTGTACAGCTTCCAGCTTTAAAGGATCACTAGTCAACCAACAGTTCCATAGGTGCGATTAAAGGAGTGCTTTTTGGCAGCACAACAGCTCTGAATCTTTTGGCACTCTGACTTTATATTAGAGCTCCTTTAGAGCTACTGATGAATAGAGTGAAATGCTAAAACCCTGTGACATTATCCATCCCTTAAAATTACAATGTAGCAAATCAGTGAGAAGTAAAAGCATCTCATAATTTCATCTAGTGTTCCCATACATTTGTATTAGTTTGTTTCTGGTTTTCTTTGGACTTTTACTGCAAATAAATAAATAATTGAAAGGAATCCAGATTTTGAAAAGATTGGCTGGACGCTTCTAAATTTGTCCACTTGTTCTCTAAATTCCTATCAAGTCTGCGCATTTACATCATCTACAAATCAATGGCTCTTCAGAATTGTTGACTAAATTTCCTTTAAATTCCATAAAACACGTTACTTTGCTAAGGGACAAAAAGTATAACAGTTATATTTTCAGGGGGGAGGCAGAGTTTCTATTAAACAGCTACCTTGTGCATTTGCCAATGGATGGATGTAATTTCTTCTTCTTCTTCTTTTGGCTGCTCCTGTTAGGGTTACCGCAGTGGATCATCTGTTTCTATTTCTTCCTGTC
>NC_056729.1:1641967221-1641979721 GCF_019279795.1 Protopterus annectens | reverse complement strand
TTGAATTTTCAATTCCTTTGGTTAGAGTTGGCTTTCCGGCTACAAGGTTGCTGTTTTCCAGTTTTTTGCACCAGTTTGTTTGCTTGTTTTTTTACTACCGTTTGTGTGTGTACTTTACTATGATTAATTGCATTTAGTCAATATTAAAATGTCTAAATCCTTGAAGTTCACACACTCAAAACAGCAATACTCTCAAAGTTACACAATGTGTGCACACAATTAATTATTTTTTTGCACACCCCACGCACCTCCAAATGAGGGAGCAAGCACTCACACCCTGAGTCTTTATATATAACTAATCTTAGGTCAACATAAACTTGGAAAAGATGGCAAATATAAAACTGTTTGACCTATTAGCCCTATGGCTCTGATGAGCAGAGACAGTCAGTAAATCCCCCCCCCTATATAAATCAAATCTGTGGGTCACATTTGGGTTGTGTAGCCAGGCTTATAAGGGTCCTTGTGGTCATTAGCCTAGTCGACACCTCTTAACCTTTGAACCAATGAAAAACAAAAGTAAAACTTACCGTCTCACTTTTTTCAGGCTTTCACAAACTACAAACTTCAATGTGCAACACAAGTCATGATGCACTTAAACATAGATTACAGTAAAATTCCTGTTTTGATATTCCAGGATTTACTGTTACAAGTGATGATTTAGGCAAGGTTTCCTGTGTGTGTGTGTGTGTGTGTGTGTGTGTGTGTGTGTGTGTGTGTGTGTGTGTGTGTGTGTGTGTGTGTGTGTGTGTGTGTGTGTGTGTGTGTGTGTGTGTGTGCATGTGTGCGTGTGTGCGTGTGTGTGTGTGTGTGTGTGTGTGTGTGTGTGTGTGTGTGTGTGTGTGTGTGTGTGTGTGTGTGTGTGTGTGGTGTGGGAATACAGGTTTACTACAAGTACCTAAGTCCCTGGCAGATAAACATCACTCTCTTGTGGTCAGTGACACAGGCATCTTGCAGCACAGGCTGCCACTGGCAATCTGGCACAACTAAATGCTCAGGTGAGGTCCGGTAATTGTGCAGAGAGACTTGAGCTGCACACCTGTCCCAAGCACAGTAGCCTAGTTTGAGACTGGAATTTGGGTTTAAGGAGCAATTGATCACTTTAGGGACTGGAGTTTTAGGTTTATGAAGTGAAAGGGGAGTTTAGGGTGAAGGGATTTGAATAGAGTTTTAGGTTTAGGGAAGGAGGAGCACCGCTTTTGATTCAATATGAACAAAATCAATGACTTTATATGTAGAGAATATAAGTTTTCATGCACATATTCTTGAGGCATTATACAAGTAAATTATCAGAAACTGGGATGAGATACAGACCTCCCACTGCTGTACACTGAACATTGTGACCGGAATTGCCAGGAGTAGCCATAACTAGGCCCTGACGATGACAGCTAGAAAAAAAATTAACATGCTTTAATAATTGTAAGTACAAAATAAGTGTATGGCTAATCAATTTATGTTTCATACAGAGAAGAAAATAACCCTTTTGAGAAGTATGCATGACTTACTGTTCAGTGACCCTTTTCAAACAAATTTAAAAGTCATGAAAGTTAATGCAAGCACAAAGAATAATATTATCAGTGCACATTTCCTATAATTTCTTTGCCATATTGTTTCACAAACAGACTAAGTTTATATCTAGAGGAGCTGGAAATGAAGAAAGATATTACAAGGCATTACCTCCAAGGCATTGCTGGCCTCACTGAGGAGGATGGGAGGTGAGCATGCATCCCAAGTCCGAATGCTAGACCCCTTTAGCCCCCCCCCTTACTGCATGTTTTGCTACTTTGTCCAAATATATTCAGAATCCTCCCCATTTAACCTCCTGCCAGTACAAAGAAGTCACCTTGTTTTCTTTCCCATGGAGACACTCAGTAGGCTTGTGAAGCATAGCGCCCGGTTCAGAGAAATGGATACTGTAGCATGTATGAGCAGACGTTTCTTTGAACTGAGCAGCCCACTGATTTAATGGTGAGTATTATAGCTAGTAACACACACACACACACACACACACACACACACACACACACACACACACACACAGAAATCACATGTAAGCATCTGTACTTTGAACTGTGACTCAAGTTCATAGGTTCATAGGTTATTACGTGTATATTAGGATAACGACCACAAGAGCCTTTTTAAGAATACCTATGCATCACAAATCTCTGACAAGTTCTGGTACCCCTGATAAGTGTAAACAGGGGCTTGGCAAATGAAAAATTTGCAAGCAGGGGCCTGTGAGATGAACCATTTGCAGGCTGGCTGTGCCCATTAGAGACATAGGTGCCAAACCAGGGATGAAGTTCCTGTTCTCCATCCAATTGTCCAAATTACACTTGAATTGGGTTATGGAGGAACTCTGCTTCAGATAGCTGGGATGCCTGTTCCAGAGACGGGGTAGTCTCTGAGGTACATACCTCTTTCTCCAGCAGGTCCTGTTTATATCATAAGCAAAGTTTAAGTCTTTAGAAGGAGTAATTCTGATGCAGTTTGTTTTGTGGATATGCAGGAGGTCCATCAGAGAGGGGTCTGACAATGCCCTGTATGCCAGGCATAGATCATCTCTCAACAGTCTGTATGAGACAGAATACAGGGATAAGACCTTGAGGCGGTCTGCACAGGACATGTTACTTATGTCCAGTATTCTTTTTGTGAGGAATCTCTGCGGACATTCCATTTGTTGAATATGCCTAGTTAGGTACATACCAAAGGGGGGGTGTTGTCAAAATGACAGTTACAAGGGGTGGACGACTTCTCAAAAGATATCATTATGCATTTCTTGGCATTTAGTTTTAGTCTATGGCTCTGACACCAATTGTTTGTCTATTTCAGCTCTTCCTGGAGAACATTTGTGTCAGTGTGGAATTCAACGACAGCTCCTAATTTGCAATCATCTGCAGATTTAGTCAGCCAGAGGCCATTGACAATGGCCTTGACTTTAGAGATGTAAGTGCCAAAAAGCAGAGGTCCCAGGACCAATCTCTGAGGGACTCCACTTGTGACTGGCCTCTTTATGGTGGTGGGCCCCCCAGTTCTAACTTCCTGGGTCCTGTGTGCCAGCTGGCTATCCACTGGGTAACATAATGGTTTGTATCTAACCTGTTGAGTTTGCCAACAATGTCTGAGTGTGGTATTGTGTTAAATGCCTTGGCCAGCTCAAGGTAGGCATTGTGAACCACTTTGCCCTCATCTATTGCTTTGGTGACCTTCTCAAAGAAATTCACCAGGTTGAGTAGACATGACCTGCCCCTGACAAAACCAGATTGGGCTGGGTCCAGTGTCTGAAGGTTTACTACATCATTATTGATCATCTCCATAATCATTCTTTCCATGGATTTGCATAAAGGAACACTGAGACTTATGGGTCTGTAGTTTTAAAGGAACAGTGAGACTTATGGGTCTGTAGTTTTAAAGGAACAGTGAGACTTATGGGTCTGTAGTTTTAAAGGAACAGTGAGACTTATGGGTCTGTATTTTCCAGGGTCTGTAGTGTGGTGTATTCAATGGACTGTGCTATCTTGCCGTAGCTAGTGTTCTGTGGGGGCGGGGGAACGTGCATGATATAAAGGCTGCGAGACAGGAAGTTGTTGCATTGCATGTATGTTGGCCGGTCAATAAAGCTTGGAGTTGGTACCAACTGCAAACCATTGTCTCGCGTCTTCTTTTAAGGTAAAAGAATACGACATGGTGTCAGAAGTGCTGTGTGGCTGTGCTTGGGAGTGCTGACCTTTTGTTGAAGATTGCACGAGGGGCCAAGTGGTGTGGAAGCGGACATGTCGGACGGAGAATGGTCGGCAGCCACGTGCTAGAATCAATATGGCGACCAGTGCTCCCAATGCTACGTTTAGCATCCAGCCGCCAGAACCCTTTGACTTCTCCAAACCCCACGAATGGACACGGTGGATCGCCGGTTTGAGCAGTTCCGGCAGGCCAGTAACTTATCTTCCAGCAGAGGGAACCAGGTGAACACCCTGATATATTGCATGGGCGATGAGGCAGATGGCGTTTTGAGAGGCCTCAAGCTAACCGAGGCTGAGCACCAGGAGTATGCTAAAGTGAAGGAGGGTTTGAAAAGTTCTTTATTGTCAAAAGAACATTGTGTATGAGCGTGCGATTTAATATGAAACAAGAACTGAATGAGACTGTTGATGCTTTTGTTACTGCCTTGCATGCTCTAGCCGAACATTGCAATTATGGGACATTACATGTGAGCTTATAAGGGATAGAATTGTTGTGGGCCTAGCAGATACCAGACTGTCAGGCGGATGCAGATGGAAAAAGAGTTGGACTTAGAGAGGGCTGTAAATATGGCCAGACAGTCGGAGGAGGTAAAGAAGCTGCAAACGGCCTTGCGGTGTGGCAGTCCCGCCTTGTAGTATAATGTGAATGCTGTGCAGTCACCACGGACACCAGGCGCAGACGGAGGCTCGAAAAGTTGGGGCAAGCCTTTGGCGCCAAATTTTCAGCGCCAGCAAAAGTAAAGACGCTCCAGTCTCGCTGTGTTACAGGTGTGGGGGCCTTTTCACCATAGACTCCTATGCCCGACTGTTGCAAGATGTCGCTTGTGTGGGAGGAAGGGCCACTACCAGCGGGTTTGCCGACAGTTCAAGGCAGTGCAGAGTATTGAGGAAGATGAGGAGCCGGGGGAGCGTGATGAACAGGGGTTCTTCCTTGGCTCTGTCTCTTCCGGGAACCATTCTTGGATTGTGGAGGTGCAAATACGGGGCACACCTATAACTTTCAAGCTTGACACGGGGGCAGATGTCACTGTTATCTCCAAGTCAAACCTGCACAACTTGTTCCGTGGGAGGAACGCTCCTGTGCTCCAGCGGCCGGAGAAACCCTTGCTGGGTCCGGGAGGGACGCCACTGGTGGTTATAGGATCCTTGGAGCTTCAGCTCAGCTACGGACATAGACAGACATGCGAGAAAGTGTATGTTGTGCAGGGACTCCGCATGCCGCTTTTGGGCCTTCCTGCTATTTTGGGACTGGGTCTCTTGAAACGTGTTGACACTATCACCATGGCGTCTTTGAAGGCCTCTTACCCGGAGTTGTGCTCTGGGTTGGGGGTAGTGCAGCGGACATACCACATAAAGCTGCAACCAAAGGCGGTGCCTTATTCCCTGAAGACCCCCAGGAGGATACCACTGCCATTGATGGGGAAAGTGAAAGAGGAGCTAAAGAGGATGGAGGCGCTGGGTGTTGTTACCAGAATGGAAGAGCCTACCGATTGGTGTGCAGGCATGGTGGTAGTCCCAAAGAAGGACAGTAACAGGTTGAGACTATGTGTAGACTACACTAAGCTAAATGAATATGTATGCAGAGAAAGGTTCGTGCTGCCCTCGGTTGAGCAGAGTCTTGGGATGCTTGCTGGGGCGAAGGTGTTTAGCAAGCTGGATGCTAATATGGGATTTTGGCAAATTCCTTTGTCGAAGGAGTCGGCTGCGCTTACCACATTCATAACCCCTTTTGGCGCTTCGCTTTAACCGCCTTCCCTTTGGCATTAACTCTGCACGGAACACTTTCAACGCATGATGACAGAGGTCATTGAAGGACTAGAGGGGTGATTTGTCACATAGGCGATGTGTTGGTCTGGGGCGTTGCCAGGAGGAGCACGATGCCCGACTTCATGCGGTACTTAAGAGGCTGGAAGAAGCTGGTATTACGTTGAATATAGAGAAATGTGACCTGTCGAGAGGCACAGTGACCTTCTTGGGCCATGTCATTACAAGTTCGGGTATAAGCCCGGATCCAAGGCGGACCGCGTCCATCACGGAGATGAAAGCACCTGCTACAGTGGGAGAACTCAGAAGTTTCCTGGGCATGGTGAATCAGGTGGGAAGTTCATCCCTCATTTGGCTGAGAGGGATAGAGCTTTGAGAGACCTATTATCAAAAAAGAATAGCTGGTACTGGGGTGGGGATCAGGAGAAGGCATTCAATGATTTAAAAGAGGCAATCACCTCACCCCAGTTCTGGCTGTGTATGACCGAAGAGAGATCTGAAGGTTTCCGCAGATGCATCATCCTTTGGGTTGGGAGTGTGTTGCAGCAACAATGGGAGGATGGCTGGAGACCCGTGGCATATGCATCGAGGTCACTCTCACCCACAGAGCAACGATATGCCCAGGTCGAAAAGGAGGCTTTGGCGTCTACCTGGGCATGTGAACGCTTTCGAGATTACCTATTGGGCAAATCATTTTGTCTAGAGACTGATCACAAACCCCTGGTCTCACTGCTGGGCGGCCAGGCGTTGGATCTTTTACCGCCCAGAATTCAACGCTTCCGGATGAGGCTGATGCAGTTTTCATACACGGTGCAGTATGCTCCAGGGAAATCACTGTGGGTGGCAGATGCCCTGTCACGCTCTCCACTTAAAACCAGGCTAACCGGAGGAAACAGAGTTAATGGAGGATACGGATATCTACGTGCATAGTATTGTGGAAAACATGCAGGTGAAGCCATCCTTCCTCCAAACCCTACGGGAGCAGCTGAAAGCGGACAGTGTGTGTGTGCGGGTCATGGACTTGTGCAGCCAGGGGTGGCCGCCGTATGCGAACCAGGAACCTTTACTGAAGAGCTACTGGCCAGATCGTTCCACACTGACAGTGAAAGATGGGTTGCTTTTGAAAGATTCGCGCCTTGTTATCCCCTCTGCCATGCGTAATGAGGTGTTGTCGAAGTTGCATGAGGGACATCAAGGCATCGTGAAGTGCAAAGCCAGAGCCTGTCAGACCGTTTGGTGGCCTGGGCTTGGCCAACAGATAAATGACATGGTCTTAAGATGCAGGACGTGCATCTCAGAGAGAAGGAATCCTCCTGAGCCCCTCCTCCCAACAGCATACCCTGACCGCCCATGGCAAAGAGTGGGCGCGGATTTGTTTGAATTGAAAGGACATACTTACCTTCTTGTAGACTACTTCTCCAGGTTTCTCGAGATTGCATTGTTGAACCATACCACATCCAATGAGGTCATTATCCACCTGAAATCTTTTTTTGCTCGCCATGGTATCCCAGAGGTACTTGTGTCCGACAATGGACCTCAGTTTTCAGGGCAGTCTTTTGCGGCCTTCGCAACCGCTTATGGCTTTGATCATGTTACAAGCAGCCCCAGGTTCCCGCAGAGTAACGGGGAGGCGGAGGCGGTGCAGGCGGTGAAGAACCTGCTAAAAAAAAGTACAGATCCGTACATGGCTCTCTTGGCGTACAGGACAACGCCGCTGCAGAATGGGTATAGCCCTGCGGAACTCCTTATGGGACGACGGCTGCGGACCTCCCTCGATTTATCCTCCACAGTTGGACCCTGCGTTGCCTGATTGGAGAAGGCTCAGGAAAGAGGGGAGAAGAGGGTGTATATGGCGAAAACTACAACAGACGCCATCGGGCCAGGCCGTTGGGGAATGTGTTGCCTGGTGACCAGGTGTGGGTGACAGATCTGAAGACCCCAGGTATGGTAGATCAAAACCATTGCTCGCCGAGGTCTTTCAAGATAGATGTGCCACAAGGGACTGTCTTGAGGCGAAACCGTGTGCATTTGATTCCCTTATCTGAGCCTGACTGTGAATCAAACCCTGGGTGTCCGGAAAACGTGCCAAGCAAGATCGAAGAGGCCTTGCCATCTTGCAATGGCCTTCCCCTGGAACCCCGGCTCCTGGTGGCGTGGTGAGGACCAGATCTGGAAGAGTTATTAATAAGCCGGACCGCTTGGATCTGTGAAGTTCCGGGCAGGAATAACAATGTCTTGGGGGTTTATAGTAATCTGAATGTGGCTAAGTGAGCATTTGGTGTCAATGTACCAAGTTGTAGTGAAGTGGGAGAATTGAATAGATCTGGATTTGGTGCTAAGCGAAAAGGGGCCTTATGGAAAGGGAGATGTGGTGTATTCAATGGACTGTGCTATCTTGCCGTAGCTAGTGTTCTGTGGGGGCGGGGGAACGTGCATGATATAAAGGCTGCGAGACAGGAAGTTGTTGCATTGCATGTATGTTGGCCGGTCAATAAAGCTTGGAGTTGGTACCAACTGCAAACCATTGTCTCGCGTCTTCTTTTAAGGTAAAAGAATACGACATGTAGCTGGCCCACCTTTGTGCAGAGGGAATGTCTGTTGCTGTTCTCCTCTCATGAGGCATGAAGCTGTTTGGAGGCTGCAGTTAAACTGCAATTCCAAAGGCCCTGATAGGTCATGTTTCATTCTATTTACAAGGCATCCTGGGATACTGTCTGGGCTTATTGATGCTGTGTTCTTGGCCTTAGAGAGAGCATTAAGGACCTATTCCCTAGTAATGGTGGGGGGAGATATATTTGATGGTATCTCCTGAGGGAAGGTTGAGGAGGAGAGAGGGGTAAAGTTGGAGTTGAATTTGTTGGCCAGTAGGTTTGCTATATCTTCTGGTTCAGTATAGGTAACTTTATTTACAACGAGCTCTGCACACAATTGTGTATTGCCTTTGAGGTTGTGGACACAGCTAAAGAATGCTTTGTGATTTTCCTTGAGCTGGGAGGGCAAATTTACTTCAAAATTGCCTTAAGTAGCCTTCATTTCTCCTCTGAGTTTTTTGTTTAGTTTGAGGAGAGTGCTTTCATCCTGCTGGGTGCTGCACCCCCTAATTTTCACCATGATTTTCTTCTTTCTGTTTTATAGCCGATTGATTTTATAATTCCACCAGGGTGGCTTGTTTTTTTAAGTTAGTTCTATACGTTTTCCTGGTGAGTATAGCTGCCTCTATGCAGCTATTGAAATGCCTTTTATAGGGTTTATGTGAACATTTCTGAATAGGTAGCAGTGTTCTCAGGGTGTATGGGGGCTTGAAATATTTTGCCATGTTATCACATAACAGCATGAAGTTAGCCTTAGAATAGTTCCTGAATATTCCAGGTTTAGCTGGAGGGGGGGGTGTAGGTTATATTTTTACTTCAACGGAGACCATTTTGTGGTCTGACCTTACCAGGGAAGGCATTACAGTAGGGGGTGTGCAGCATGCATTACAGTAGGGGGTGTGCAGCATGCATTACAGTAGGGGGTGTGCAGCATGCATTACAGTAGGGGGTGTACAGCATGCATTACAGTAGGGGGTGTGCAGCATGTATTACAGTAGGGGGTGTGCAGCATGCATTACAGTAGGGGTTGTGCCGCATGCATTACAGTAGGGGTTGTGCAGCATGCATTACAGTAGGGGGTGTGCAGCATGCATTACAGTAGGGGGTGTGCAGCATGCATTACAATATGGGGTGTGCAGCATGCATTACAGTAGGGGGTGTGCAGCATGCATTACAGTAGGGGGTGTGCAGCATGCATTACAGTAGGGGGTGTGCTGCATGCATTACAGTAGGGGGTGTGCAGCATGCATTACAGTAGGGGGTGTGCAGCATGCATTACAGTAGGGGGTGTGCAGCATGCATTACAGTAGGGGGTGTGCAGCATGCATTACAGTAGGGGGTGTGCTGCACTCTCCTATATTAATGAGGACCAGATCCAGTATGGCTGCACCCTTGGTTGGTGTATTGACTATCTGGTCCAGGAGTTTGTGTTTACAAAATCCAGGAATCTCTGTGCCTATATGTTTGGTGTCATATAGGATTCTCAGTTAATAGTGGGATAATTAAAGTTGCCCATGAATATGGTATTGGGTTGGATGGTGAGTGTTTACTTCTTCTTCTTCTTTCGGCTGTTCCCGTTAGGGGTCGCCACAGTGGATCATCTGTTTCCATTTCTTACTGTCCTCTGCATCTTGCTCTGTCACACCAACCACCTGCATGTCTTCTCTCACCACATCCATAAACCTTATCTTAGGCCTCCCTCTTTTCCTGTTAACTGGTAGCTTCATCCTTAGCATCATTTTGCCAATATACCCAGCATTACTCCTCAGCACATGTCCAAACCAATATAATCTTGGCTCTCTGGCTTTGTCTCCAAACCTTCCAACCTGGGCTGACCCTCTAATATACTGATTCCTAATCCTGTCCATCCTCATCACACCCAGTGCAAATCCTAACATCTTTAACTCTGCCACATCCAGCTCTGACTCCTGCCTTTTTGTCAAGGCCACTGTCTCCAACCCGTATAACATAGCTTGTCTCACTACCCTCTTGTAGACCTTCCCTTTCACTCTTACTGGTACTCGTCTGTCACAAATCACTCCTGACACTCTTCTCCACCAACTCCTTTCTGCCTGTACTCTCTTCTTCACCTCTCTTCCACGCTCACCATTACTCTGAAATGTTGATCCCAAGTATTTAAACTCATCCACTTTTGCCAACTCTACTCCCTGCATCCTCACCATTCCTCTATCCTCCCTGTCATTCACACAAATATATTCTGTCTTAGTCCTGCTGACCTTCATTCCTCTTCTCTCTAGAGCATATCTCCACCTCTCCAGGGTCTCCACCACCTGTTCCCTACTCTCACTACAGATCACAATGCCATCTGCAAACAATCATAGCCCACGGGGACTCCTGTCTGATCTCATCTATCAACCTGTCCATCACTATTGCAAATACGAAAGGGCTCAGAGGTGATCCTCAATGTAATCCCACCTTCACCTTAAATGCATCCGTCACTCCTACTGCAGACCTCACCACTGTCACACTACCCTCGTACATATCCTGTACCACTCTTACATACGTCTCTGCCACTGCCGAGTTCCTCATATAATACCACAACTTTTCTCTTGGTACCCTGTCACATGCTTTCTCTAAGTCCACAAAGACACATTGTGAGTGTTTCCAATAAATTTAAATACATGGCAAGGGTGTCCTGGGTCATAGAGGGGGACCTATAGCCTGCAAGGAAGTGGTATTTGATATTTGCCTATGGTGATTTGAACATGGAGAAATTCAAGTACCTTTTCCTGTTTGACCAGCCTTGAAGTATATTTATTTTTGATGTAAATCAAGACACCTCCACCTTTAGTCCCTATCTGTGTAGTAGCTGGTTTAAATGTGTGGAAGGCATTATAACCTTGCACTGTTGGTGTGCTCTCCACGGCTTTAAACCACGGCTCAGTGACTGCATAGATATCAGCATTATCTAGGGTGAAGAGAGCTTCTAGGGAGTGGAGTTGTTTGTTTAGACTCCTAGCATTGAGCAGTAATACCTTTACATTTTCTTGGTTTTGATTTGCTATGTCGGAAGTGCTTTCACTTTAGCACTAGCTAAAAAAGGCACTATGGGGGGAGAAAATGTTTTAGCTAATATTTGAAAGCCTAGAAGGTTGAGATGCAGACCATCCCTGTTAAAGCAGCGTGGTCTGTTGGCCATCTCCTTCCATGCTGACAAATATTGTACCCCTTAGAATGACACCAGAAACTAAGTCAATTATTAAAGTCAGTCATCCTTTGTTCATATTGTAGCATCATCCTTGGAGAAAGTAAAATATTGTTCAGTGCTAGGCTCATACCAGCCTAAGACATATATTCCGAGAGCACTATGATGTCTCTCTCTTCATATAGTCTAGGGATGGACGTCTCAGTTCAGCTATACCAACATAGACTATGACTGAGTCATATTGGAACTTGTGGTTCAATGACCTGAGCGCATATGTAATGTGGCAGATCCCAGCCCCTCATAATCAACTTACTGTGACTTTCTCCTTACTCAGTCTAGTGAGAGGGGCATCAGTGTGTCTCACAATGGAGTCTCCAATGACCAAAATGTTGAATTGTGTGGTGGTTTGACCCATGGGCTTAGACGTAGAGGCTCCATAAGATGTGGCTCTATGTGTTGATGTGGGTGTTGTTTTGAAAGAGTGCATATGGGGCAGATGAAGGTATTTGTTATGTGTACTTCATCTAGGAGGTCTTTGGGTTTTGGGAAGGTTGCATATGTATATGCATATGTGGGTCTATATGTCTGTTTTGTATTGTGTGTGTTGGGTGCAGCGGAGTACTACTGACATTTGGTGTACTTTTATGTGAGAGCTTTGCCTCCAGTGACATTGTGCAAATACATCTCTCACATACCATATCAGCTTGTTTGAGAATTAACTGGTTGCCAGTAAACATGAGGGAACTTCTACATTGCCTCAGGATGCCCATATTCACCAATCTGGTAACGGAGATACTATGAAATGTCATATCCATGGCAACAAACCCTTTTTATTGATTAGACAGTTGCAGTGAGAATATAAAGTAATGTCAGGAGCATCCGGTTTGCAACTCTGGGGGTAATGCTTGTCACTGCAAACTAGTTGTCCTGTGTACAACTAGGTACTGGTGAAATTTCAATCATGCTTTTACAGTGCCTATGATAACAGCTTCATAACAATTAGATACCGCCATTGCAAGGCCCTCTATAGTGCCAGAGCACAAAATGCCATACTGAATGCTTGCTTCAAATTAAACTTTATTAACGTGCTTGACACCAAACACCATGATAATAAAAGAAAAATACAATACATGGATATATAAATATCACTGCACAGCATGAGAATGCCTGGAAACAAACATAATTCTTAAAAGCATCATAAGCTATTGAAAAACAATGGAATTCAGGGCCTTGTTAAAGCTG
>NC_056729.1:1641942221-1641962221 GCF_019279795.1 Protopterus annectens | reverse complement strand
ATCTGTCATATGCTGCCAGATTGGAACTCCAAAACTCTTCCCCAGTCGTTGCGCCGCCAAAAGGTGTGCCTGACATGACATACATACAAGGCCATGTCCAACCCGAATTAATGTGCTCACCTCAAAAAAAAAAATAAACTCACCCAAAACTACTAGCTTAAACCTTAGCACGGATATAAATATAAATAGATGCGCTGAGGAGGGACCGTATCACTGAGAGACTCCCTCCCCTAAATAAATAAAATCCTATTCATGTGAGGCAGAGACGCTGACTCTGTTCAAGAAGAAATCTCTAGACCTGTGGATGGGGAGATCAGAGGTTTACCCCAGGAATCACTCTGTGTCACTGCTGGACAGAGGCACAACAAACTAATGGGCACAGTATTTTTTCATATAAGGGTATGGCTATTAACACTGGCTAGGCTAGCTGGAATGCTTAGGCAGCAGATAGCCTAGTATAAACCTATGAACCTATGAACCTATGGTAAGATCTGACCACCCCACAGCTAGAGTCAAACAAAAAAACTTCTCCAAAGGTTATTACAACCTCCTGAGGGTTGGTATAAACAGCTTCACAACCCCTCCCCCTCTGTAGAAACTGGCACTAATGTCCAAATCTACACCAAATTACTATATGAGCATTTATATAGATGCATGCTAACAGGAATACCTGACAGGACAAAATCATCCTCCACAAGGAATAGTAAACCTGTCTGGTGGAGATCTGCAATAAATAAACTATATAACAAAAGGGAAAAAAATGCTGTCCAGGACCAAGAAGGAGCAGGTGCCCAATTGAAAGCAATATCTCTGTAGCCTGAACAAGCAAATAAGAGCACTAGTGAAATCCTCTAAAGCCAACTTCAAGTCTATACTAACCACATCTACTAGAGACAGTCATAAGGCCTTCTCCACATATGTCCACAATCTCAAAGGAAGCACCCAGATCTGTTCAGAACTGGTGATGAAGGACACCACATACACAAATGCTGTAGATATAGCCAATCTACTGGCTGACAGATTCAGTGAAAACTTCTCCCCTCTGTCCCCCCCATCAGTAAATCAGGACATCCCCAGTACCTGTCCCCACATCCCTTATCTCTAGGGAACAGGTCATCACTGCTCTCTCAAAGGCAAAAAATACAGCCTCCCTGGGACCCGATAACATCCCAGGCTGCATCCTACATGAACTCAGGCATGAATTTGCAGCACCATTAGGTACCCTATTTAACCAATGCCAAGTGGAGGATAGCCAGACATCCCTTTACACAAAGGAGGAGCATCCACTGATCCTGGAAATTATAGACCCATCAGCCTAACTAGCCTTATCTGCAAGGCCATATAATGGATTATCATGGAACTCATTAACAGGGAAATTGGCAACATCCAAACACTTGACCCCACTCATAGGTTCATAGGTGTGTACTAGGCTAATGAAGCTGGAGCCTTTATAAGCCTAGCCCATAGAATTACCCTGGCATTGTGCCACCCAACCTTAGTTCCCAGTGCCTCTGTCAAACAGAGCCACTGGAGTGATCCCTGGAGTGAATTTTCTATTTCCCATCCACTCATCAAGATTTCTCTTGAAGAGGGCCAGTGATGTGCTTTGTTTGACATGTATGGGAAGTCTGTTCCATAGCATGGGCAGTCTCTGGGTTGTGAACCTGTCCCTCCAGCTTGTTCTGCTGATTGTAGTAATGAGGTTGAGGTCTCTGGAGCATGTAATGTGGAGGGATTGGAATTTCTTTAGCATTTCTAACAGAGCTGGGTCAGACATGGCTTTGTAAGTCAAGCAGAGATCACCTCTAAGTAGGCGATATGAGACAGAGAATAGTTGGAGTTTTTTGATCTGTCCATGTAGGACAAATGTTTAAGGCCTAGGATCCTCTTTGTGAGATACTTTTGCGGCCTCTCCAGTTGTTGCACGTGTCTAGTGAGGTATATGCCACATGGGGTATTATACTCGATGACTGGCCTAATGAGGGAAGAGTAGAGGGAGACAATGACCTCTTTCTTCCTGGATGCAAAACCCTTAGTAATGAGATGTGCCACATAGAAGGACTTTCTGGCCACAGTGGGAATGTGGTGGTCAAAAGAGTGGTTGTTGTCAACCTGTGTTCCCAGATCTCTTATAACACCTTCTGTGTTCAGTGGACTACCATTGATGTGGTAATTCATGGGAACTGGGTTTTTCCCAGAGGGGATGACGACACTTTTTTTGGCATTGAGCTTAAAGTCATGGTTCTGCCACCAGTTGTTGGTCTCAGTCAGGCCTCAACATCACTTGGAGAGTTAATAATAGCTCCCAACTTGCTATCATCTTCAAACTTTGTCAGTCAGAATATGCTAGTATTGGCTAGACTTCAGAGAAGTAGATACCAAACAAGAGAGGACCCAGGACCGAACCATTTGGCACTCCGCTCATGACTGGTCGGCAGTCTGACTTGGGAGTCAGCTACTTTCACACTGTGGGTTCTATTTGTAAGCCAGTTTGCAGCCCACCTAGTGATATAGGGGTTGATGCCTAGCTTAGTGAGTTTTTCTACGATTCCTGAATGGGGAATGGTATCAAAGGCTTTGGCCAGATCAAGGTAGGCTGTATGAACCAACTTCTCTTCATCCACAGCTCTGGTGACTGACTCAAAGAAGTTGACCAAGTTGAGCAGGCATGATCTATCCTTCACAAAACCAAACTGTGTGGGATCCAGAGTTTGGAGATTCCCTATATCCTTGTTTATTAGGTCCATAATGATGCGGTACATAGTTTTGCATATCAGACTCATCAGGCTAATGGGGCAATAGTTCTCAGTGTCAATAGTCGCTCCTCCTTTGTGGAGAGGGATGACGTGGCATTCGGTAGGGACAAAGCCTGACATGAGGCTGTGATTGAACAGGGCACACAGGTGAGGTGCCAGTTGACTCTGTAGTTCATGCAGAACACAGCCAGGGATATTTTTAGGTCCCATAGAAGCTGTATTCTTGGCCTTGGACAGTGCTGTTTTAACCTGTGCATCAGTAATACTGGATGTCTGGCAATCTACTAGTATTTTGATTGGTCCTTTGATGGGGGCGAGAGGGGTAAAGTTGGTACTGAATCTGTCTGCCAATATACTGGCAAAATTTGTTGGCTCACTATAGAATGTACCATTGTGCAGTAGCTCAGAGCAAATCTGGGTATTGCTGTGGACATTCTTTAGATAACTGTAGAAGGCCTTGTGGTTGTCTTTACTATTTGCTGCAATCCTGTTTTCATAGCTAGCTTTAGAGGATTTGTTGAGGGATCTCATCTTTTTGTTGAAGCTGATAAGGGAGTTTTTCCAGTCATGGGACTTCGCCTTATTCCGCATCAGTTTCCTCCTTCTGTTGTAGAGTTTGTTTATGGCAGGGGACCACCAGATTGGCTTCCTTTTTTTTTGAGGAGAGCATCTTGGTTCTATTGGGTATGGTGAGATCTATTCATTTGTGTACGTGCTTGTACAGTGCATTGGTGTATGATTCGGCAGTCATGCAACTATTATCCATTTGCATAGGTGCCGTGAAGTTAGACACCTCTGTTTTTAGGAGCCCAAAGTTAGCTTTGGAGACGTTTTTCATGGTGGTTACCTTTGCAGGGGTGAGAGGGATGTGGATTTCCTAGGTGATTAGTTTGTGGCTGGATCTAACCAGGGAGGAGTTGACTATTGGTGTAGAGCAATGGTTTCCCATGTTAGTAATCACCAGGTCAAGGATGTTGCTATCTCTAGTGGGGGTAAGAACGAGCTGGTCTAGGGCATTGGAATTAATGAATTCCAGGAAAAATTGGGCAAGTATATTGGTACATGAGAAGTTTTCCCAGTTAATGGAGGGGCAGTTGAAGTTGCCCAGCATGAGTCTGCTAGGTTGGACCCTAATATTCTCCAGGGTGCTTAGGAATGTGAAGTGTGAGTCTTGGAACATGTTTGGGGACCTATAGCAGGTTAAGACCTGAATCGCTGTCTTACCTAATGTTAGCTGCACCTGAAGTATCTCTGATGCATTATATTGGGCTACCAGTCTGAAGGTGTGCACATCCTTTATGAATATGGAAACACTACCCCCTTTGGAGCTTCGGTCCAAGTTCTGGGGCTGAAAGATGTGGAATGAGTTACAGCCTGCGAGTGCAAGGGTGCTTTCTGCTACCTTGAACCAGGTTTCTGTTACAGCACAAATGTCGATGTTCTCCATTTTAAGGAGTGGTTTGAGCGAGTGCATTTTGAGATTTAGACTTCTAGCATTGAGCAGCATGACCCTCAAATTGCATTTGTTTGTAGCTGTTATGGTGGTAATTTGGTCTTTGGAACACCACCTAAAAAAGGCACTATATGGGGTGGCAAGTGCCTTGGCCAGTATCTGGAAGCCCAAGGTGAAAGATGCAGGCCATCTCTGGTAAAGCATCGAGGTGTGTCAATCATGTCATCTCAGGCAGAGAGATACTGGATCCCCTTAGAATGACACCAGAAACTTAGCCAATTGAAATCAATTATTTTCTGCTTGTACTGTGGCATCATTCTGGGTGATGGTAGGAGGCTACTCAGGGCTAGGGTCATACCCGCCTAGGCAGCATAATTCGAGAGCTCCTCCATGTCTTTTTTCATGTAGTCCAGGGAGGTATATCTCAGGTCATTCATACCCACATGTACAAAGACAGAGTCATATTTGTACCTGTTGTTGAGTGACCTGAGTGCGTGCATTGTATGGTGGATCCTGTCACCCGACAGGCAGCTGACTGTTACTTTCTCCTTATTCAACCTAGTGAGTGGGACATCAGTGTGCCTCATTATCGAGTCACCTATGACTAGTGTGTTGGGCATGTTGTTTTGCCTTAGGGGCTTTGGTTGAGTGGCACACTGTTTAGGAGAGTTATGTGTCTCATCATTATTGTTGGGTTGTAGTGGTCAAGTGTGTTTCTGCCTTGGAGGTCTCTGCTGTTTGGCTAGATTTTTATTGAGAGCCTCCATGAAGGTAGGTGCGTGGTTTGTGTTTTTATGTGAAGGCAGTGCTGATATGTGTCCTGGAGGGCTATGTGTCCCATGTGGTGTGGTGCAAGTGTTGAACTTCTCCTCTTGGCCAGCTATTCTGGTCTTGGCTGGAGAGTGTGTGGCTTCCAATTTGGATATATAAGTGCATCTCTCACAAGTCTTAGTATTGGGAGGTAAGAGGAGAGGGTTGTCAGTGTACATGAGGCAGTTGCTACATTGCCTCAAGATGCCCATGTTCACCAGGTTAAGAGAAGAAAGCACAGGGAACTGACCTTTAGACATGCCTGGAGGTGTGGGCATTAATAATAAGTACTGGAGCTGTTTCCTTGTAGAATGTTTAGTGCTGGTAGCACTTTTGTGTGCTACAATAATTGCTACAAGAAGTGTGGTAAAGTGCTAGACTAATAAGCTATTAAAAGTGCAGAAGAGGAGAGAACTAGCAGATCTACGGGATAAATTGCAGAGCAGACTTTTTAGCACCGCTCAAAAGCTTACAAACAGTCCTGGGTACAGCAAATCTGTATCTGGACTAGACTAGTTATGGGAAAGGCAGAAAACAAGCACAAATGTGGGCTTTTAAACCAGACTCAGTTTGGCTTTGTCAAGGGGGGGTCATGTCTGTTAAATCTGGTCGACTTCCTTCAGACAGTCATCAAAGCCATGGAAGAGGGGAAGACGGTACACACCACCTTCATTGACCTGGCCAAAGCCTTCGACACAATTCCGCAATTGGGCATAATAGATAAACTTTCTCAATTAGGCATCAGTCCATATGTTACCAGATGGGTAGAAAACTGGCTCACTGATAGAACCCACCTAATCAAAATAGGGGAAGCCACCTCAAGCGGTAGACCCGTAACGAGCAGCGAGCCCCAGGGATCGGTCTTGGGGCCTCTGTTATTTGGGATATACGTCTCTGAGGTGCAGGCCAAAACCAGTGGGCTATGGCTGACCATGTTTGCAGATGACTGCAAGCTGGGCATGGTCATCAATTCCCCAAGTGATGTGGATGTCCTCCAAGAGGGTCTCACCCAAATGACTGGTGCCAGAAACATGGTCTCAAACTTAATGCCAAAAAATGCATCAACATCCCCTTTGGGGAGAGTGACGTCCCCACATATTATCACATTAATAACAATGTCCTAAGTATACAATCAGTAGTGAGGGATTTGGGCACCCATGTTGATAGCAACCAGATTTTTGACTACCATGTTGCTTCCGTTGTATGGAAAGCTTTCTATATGGCCCACTTCATAAGTAAGGGTAGCTTATCCAGGGACAAAGAGGTCATAACATCCCTGTATTCTTCCCTTATAAGGCCAATTATTGAGTACACCACCCCTCCTTTAGCATGCACCTCTCAAAGCACACGCAGCAGCTGGAGAGACCACAGACATTCCTCACCAGGAGAATCCAGGGCCTCAAACATCTGTGCTACACAGATAGGCTAAAAGCCCAGTCCCTATACTCAGTTTCACACAAACTCCTCAGAGGTGACCTCTGTCTGGCATATAAAGGAATCTCAGACCCTGCCTTGATGGAACTGCTGCATATCCGCAAGTTAAGCTCCACTCGAGTAACCCGTATGTGCAACCTGATCCTGGTCTGTGATATCAGAAAGGACTTGCTGGTGAGACAGATTTGTGCCTCAGAGACTCCCCATCTGTGGAATAGACTCCCTCTCCACATCAAGCAGAATACCTCATTATCCCTTTTTAAGTACAACCTGGATAACTGGATGGGAAACGGAAAATACACCCCTGGGATTCCACCTGTGTCCCTGCAGGACAGAGGCTTTGGGTGCTGACTTGTCTAAACATGGGCTAAACTCTTGGCTAGGCTTATAAGGACCTCAAGGCCAATAAGCCTAGTAACCTCCTATGATGTCCTTGATCTAATGTCCCAAAGTTCTATAATTCTGAGCAGCGGGTGGTCCGCTGTACTATTTGCCCTATCTTAATCCACAACCCCTCCCATTAACTCACATGACATTTCAGTATGCTGCCTAGCTCAAAGGGCATACTGAAGTACATTTCAGTAAAAAGTACACATCACTCACTGAAACACCATGCTGACACCAAAAATTACTTGATTACTTAATGAAACTCATGGCCGTTACTACCATGGACCGGATTGGCTTGTTAAAGGCCATTAGTGAGTCTGCTTAACTATCTAACCGTCCATCGGTATACTTTTTGTCACTATATGTAAGGTACATACATGCAGGATATATAGATTGTACATGTATGGGGCATACAGTGTGGTCCATGAGTAAAACAAAAATATTTTGAGTGCAATATGACCTTGTACCAAGGACTTTATCTAAGAAGAAAACATAAAGCAGGCATATGTGGTGTCTGTGCCACAACTGAGATCATGCATTCACAGTTGTAACAATTTAGCCAGCGTTTGCTGCTGGTACCATAGCAGAAGCAGTAGCTGCAGGTTATGTCACTCATAGCACTTCAGTAGCAGGTCAGGTTGTTCCAAGCACTGTATATGTCCGTAGCTATGCACTAAGCATATACCTAGTAAGTGTATTATTGCTGTTTCACTGTGCATTTATGTAGTATTTGATGGTTGCTCTGCTGTTATTCAGCAGCAAGGAAAACAAGACCACAAAGGCCATTTCCTGTTACAATTTTTGTACATATTTTCAAAAAAGAAGAAGAAAAAATAATAAAGAAAAACTATCACAGTAATACCTCTCAACTGTACAGATTTTTGTAGAATATCCAGATTTTGGCCTCATATTTTGGTCCATTTTTTATAAAATTGTGGATTTCTAGCAAATTAGTGATAAATCATTAAAGATTGATGTTCGAAAATAATGACATACATTTGAGTTTCTGACTTCATATCCTTCAGGAAAGTCATACTGATACAAAAGCTGTTATTATGTCAACTTTCTAAGTTTGTAAGAGTAATATTTAACAATTGTCCCTATTTTTGGGCCTTTGCCCCACTTTTATTTATGGCTTTGTACAGATTTCTTGCTCTAAGAGATTGAGAGGTACGATCATAATTTAAAAATGCTGCAAGGCTATCAGTTAGAATAATGTTAGAAGTTATTGCGATCCAGTTATAAGTTTCATTTGATGCCTAAATTTGCAGTCAAATTTTATTTTGTATTTTGTCAGTTGATGATATCCACTGATGACGAACTAATGAAGAACTGTATTGGAAATTATGATGTTTTGATATATAAAATGCTTCTTTTAAATCCATAGCTGCAGTGGGCAAAGCCTCTATCCCCCAAAGGAGAAAGGTTACTTTAAGAGCAATTTAATTACTATGTTTTTGATTGACTAACTTACTAACTTTTTTCTTAAGAACATTTCAATTTTTGAGCTAATATGGAGTCATTCTCCCATCTATGACTTGCCACATTACTTTGAAATGGAGCTGAAGCCTACATCTGGGCTAAGTTACTCAATGCATGTTGTCAGCTTCTATGAATACATTTCTCACCATCGGCATTTTTTTCTTGATGAAAAGGAAAGGAAATGCTTTCTTTTATAATCTTATTCAGCACAGAAACTCAGACCATGAATGCAAAAAACAGACTACACCCAATTAGAAACTGCATCTAACTGATGTTCAACTCTTGGTAAAATGCTCATTTCGTACCCTAGCCCTGAGGATACAACCTATTATATTTCACTACTATTTCCCCACCAATATTATCCTCATTGTACAGTAACTACAGTCTCTCACTTTATGATGTAGCTCATTTATAAATCTGGTACATTATTACAAGAAAGTTAAAACTAAAAATTAATGATCCTTTAGTTCTGTGTTTGATTCCTTTAATGGCTACTTTAAAAAACGGATGATTCAAAACCAATTTGTTTAAGTGCTCAGTGGTCCCAGGGGTTGCTGCGGAAAGGAGGTACTCAGAAGAATTAATAAGTACTGCTAAATTCACCAGTGGAGAAACAAGTAAAACATTTCAGACTCTACTCAGAAGTTGGTTATTTCATGTTACGTAACAATTTCTGGTTTGCAGACAACAAATAGTTTACTATTTCTATTTAGACATTAATTGTAAAATGTCATCCATTCTGAATTACAAACCTTTGGCTATATGATGCTTTAAATACACACACAAAGGAAGAGATGAACGGCATAGAGTGTGATAAGAAGTTTATTGTAGTATACCGGTATATTCTGGAAAATGTATCACTAGAGCGAAGGTTGGGATTGTGAGATGTTCGAATATAAGATGGATTTGGTTAACTCCTAATCATGTGTCTGAGCTCTTTGTGAGTATATAGCAGATTGGGTTTGAAGTCTGAGATAAATTGGGATTTTGGATGGAGGAGAATTCCGAGCAAGTAATTCCATAACAGGGAATACACTACTGTTATTTTCGATCTTGTTTTAAAATATAAAAACAAAATACATTTTGCCATTCTAAGATTCCTAATCACATCACATAGGCACACTGCACTAGTTTTGACTTACTCTAGCAGTATAATTTGTGGGTTCTGTAGAACTGATTAGCCTCAACAAAAAGTTGAGATCCTTCATCAAAATGTCTAAAGTCAGCTATGAAGGCAGAACTTGGGCAGAGACTAAAAACAACCACAAAGCCTTCTATGGTTATATCAAGAATCTCCACGGCCATACCCAGATTTGCTCTGAGTTACTGCATAATGGTACCTCCTATACTAAGCCAACAAATATTGCCAACTTACTGGCCGACAGATTTAACATCGAAGTCTTAAAACTTCGAATGTTATAATATCGAACCATTTTGATTGAAAGACCATAACAGCAAACACTCAGAATAGCAATTTTTTTCCCAGGGAAATAATTTGCTGTTCCGACACACATACACACAACACAAGCACACCAAAATAAATAATCCACACACATACACTTCACAAAACCTTACAATAAACCATACATACACTACTAGCTATCCACTTATCTTCACCCAACCCTAACCCTAAGGTCCGTAACTACCGCACACTCACCATACCCACTCCCTAACCTTAAGGTCCCTAACTATTGCATACTCGCCTTACCCACTCCCTAACCCTAAAGTCCTTATCGCATACTCACTTTACCTGCTCCCTAACCCTAAAGTCCCTATCGCATACTCACCTTACCCCCTCTCTAACCCTAAGGTCACTATCCACACTCACCATCGTTTGTACACTTACCTTAACCCGGTCCGTAACCTTTGCTCCACAGTCGAGGAAATAGCGAAGCTGCAGAAATGGCCCACCAAATACTTTCCCTAGGAAAACTGACCCTGGTAACTATCGCCCCATAAGCCTGACTAGCCTGGTCTGCAAGGCTACGGAGCGCATCATCATGGAACTCATTAACAAAGAGACTGGGAACCTCCAAATACGTGACTCGACCCAGTTCGGCTTTGTTAAGGGCAGATCATGCCTACTAAACCTGGTTGACTTGTTCGAGACAGTCACCAAGGCCATAGATGAGGAAAAGGTGGTTTACATATCCTACCTTGATCTCGCCAAGGTGTTCGACACCATTCCTCACTCAGATATTATAGAAAAACTCACCAGCTTGAACATACACCCCTATGTTGCAAGATGGGTTGCCAACTGGCTTACAGACAGAACTCACAAGGTAAGAATAGTGGGCTCCAGGTCCGACTCTAAACCAGTCACAAGTGGTGTCCCGCAAGGCTCGGTTCTGGGACCCCTACTGTTCGGCATATATTTTTCAGAAGTACAGGCAAACACAGGACGACTATGGCTAACCAATTTCGCTGATGACTGCAAACTGGGAGCCATAATTGACTCTGTGGCTGACACGGGCATCCTTCAAAAAGGCCTTAGTGAGACAGACACCTTGTGTCAAAGCCATGGCCTCAAGCTAAATGCCAAAAAAATGCATAGTCATCCTGTTTGGGAAAAACAAAACACCCACAAATTACCACATAGGCAGCAGCCCCCTTAATACAGAAGAGGTAATAAGAGATCTGGGGACCCAGGTAGATAGTAATCTCTCCTTTGACAATCATATTGCCAAAGTAGTTAGGAAATCCTTCTATGTGGCCCATCTAATTACTAAAGGGTTCGCATCTAGAAATAAAGAGGTTATAGTGCCCCTCTACTCATCACTCATCAGACCCATCATAGAGTACAATGCCCCATTTGGGCACAAGTGTCACAAGACACTTCCAACAGCTGGAAAGGCCACAAAAGCACCTCACCAAGAGGATTACTGGCCTCAAACATATGTCCTATGCAGCCTGACTGAAAAAACTCCAGCTGTATTCAGTGGCATATCGCTTACTCAGAGGAGATCTCTGCCTGACTTACAAAGCCATGTCCAACTCAGAATTGATGGACATGCTCCACCTAAAGAAATCCAAGTCACTGTGAGCCACGTGCTCTACTGAGCTAAACCTCACCACAACAATAAATAGAACATGCTGGAGGGATAGATTCCTGTCACAGAGACTCCCCATGCTTTGGAACAAAATTCCTAACTACATTAGGCAGAGCCCCTCACTAACACTCTTTAAGAGAAGCCTTGACAAGTAGATGGGCAACAGAAAATACACCCCTGGGATCACTTCATTGGCTCTGCTTGACAGAGGCTCAGTTAATTAATCAATGGGGTGGCGAAAGCCGACACACTCTGGCTAGGCTTAAAAATGCCCTTGGACAGATAGCCTAGTACCTACCTATGAACCTATGAACCTATATTCTGCAGCTTCACTATTTTCAGCGTTCGGTGCATAGGGTTCGATATTATAATATTCAAAGTTTTAAGACTTTGATGTTATAATATAGACCCCTTTACCCCTCTCTCACTCCATAAAGGACCAATCACTATACTGGAGCAATGCCAAACATCCAGTATTACTGCTGCACAGGTTAAAACAGCACTGTCCAAGGCCAAGAATACAGCTTCCATGGGACCAGGCAATATCACTGGATGTGTTCTACATGAATGACAAAGTGAACTGGCACCACATCTGTGTGCCCTGTTCAGTCATAGCTTCACCTCAGGCTTTGTTCCTACTGAATGATGCACTGCTACAGTCATCTCTCTTCATAAAGGGGGAGTGACTACAGACCCTGGGAATTATCGTCCCATTAGTCTGACGAGTCTGATATGTGAGGCTATGGAGCACATCATCATGGACCTAACTAACAAGGATACAGGGAATCTCCAAACTCTAGATCTCACACAATTTGGTATTGTGAAAGGTAGATCATGCCTGCTCAACCTGGTTGACTTCTTTGAGTCAGTCACCAGAGCTGTGGATGAGGGCAAGGCCATTCATACAGCCTACCTTGATCTGGCAAAGGCATTTGATACCATTCCCCTCTCTGGAATTATTAATAAACTCACCAAACTAGGCATCAACCCCTATATCACTAGGTGGGTTGCAAATTGACTGACAGATAGAACCCACAGTGTGAATGTAGCGGACTCCAAGACAGACTGGCGACCAGTCACGACTGGAGTCCCACAAGGATTGGTCCTGGGTCCTCTCCTTTTTGACATCTACTTCTCAGAAGTCCAGCCCAACATGGACAGACTCTGGATGACCATTTTCACAGATGACTGCAAGCTGGGAGCCATTATTAACTCCCCAAGTGATGTAGACATCCTACAGAAAGGCCTCACTGAGACCAATGACTGGTGCCGAAACCATGGCCTTAAGCTTAATGCCAAAAAATGTGTCATCATCCCCTTTGGGAAAAACTCAGTTCCCACTAATTACCACATTGATGGGAGCCCACTGAACACTGAAGGCATTATAAGAGATCTGGGGACACAGGTTGACAGCAACCTCTCCTTCGATCACCATATTGCCACTGTGGTCAGAAAGTCCTTCTATGTGGCACATCTCATTACCAAGGGTTTTGCATCCAGGAAGAAGGAGGTCATTTTATCTCTCTCTACTCTTCCCTCATTAGGCCAATCATTGAGCATAATGACCCATTTGGCATGTGCCCCACTGGACACATGCAACAGCTGAAAATGCCAAAAAAGTACCTCACAAAGAGGATCCTAGGCCTTAAACACATGTCCTACATGGACAGACTCAAAAAACTCCAGCTATTCTGTCTCATATCGTCTACTAAAAGGCAATTTCTGCTTGACTTACAAAGCCATGTCTGACCCAGCTCTGTTAGAAATGCTACATCTAAAGAAATCCAGATATCTCCGCACCACACACTCCAGAGACCTCAGCCTCATTACCACAATCAACAGAACATGCTTGAGGGACAGTTTCATAACCCAGAGACTGCCTATGCTCTGGAATAGACTTCCAATACATGTCAAGCAGAGCACCTCACTGGCCCTCTTCAAGAGAAATCTTGATGAGTGGATGGGAAATAGAAAGTTTACCTCGGAGATCACTGCAGTGGCTCTACGTGATAGAGGTACTGGGAACTAATGTTCTATGGGCTAGGCTTGTAAAGGCTCCAGGGCTATTAGCCTAGTACACGCCTATGAACCTATGAACCTAGGAAAATATTGAAATGTGTGTTTATAGTAGGTAGTCCAGTTTAGGTACTGAAGAGATAAGCAGAAGTGTTCCCACCAACAACTGCAACAGTCTAGTTTGGATAAAAGTGTATTTGTTATGTCATGCTAACCAATGTGAGTCACCTTGGAGAAAGACATCTAGAAAACACACCATGTTAGTAGCTCAATGGTTAGCGCACTCATCTTTGGTGTAGAAGGCCATGTGTCCATTTCCAGAGCAGTTGCTGGATTAATTTTCCAGTACTGATACTATAGTGCAGTACAAGGGAGGTGCTGCATTCCTGAGTGTCCCGTGCCTTGGATGAGATATTAAACCGAGAACACATCTTCCTGAGTTGGTGGTAGCTCAGGTGAATGTCAAAGAGCAGCACTTCTTGAAAAGAGTAGAGGAAGTTTCCAGTTGTGCTGGCCAAATTTCCCCATGTCAATATAAATATCATCTTGGGTCTCCCCTTGAAAGGGGCCATTGGCTAGTGGGACTAACCTGGTTAGCAGACTGAAAAATGCATACAATTAATTAACTTTTGTAGCTGGATTGTCAGAGTCATTGAAGTTAAAGCAGATGACTTGTTTGCATTTCTTGTATTGTATGATTGATACAATGAGTATATGTTAGGTGCCGATCATAGAGTCTCCCAGGATTCCCGAATTCAGTATTGTTCCACTCAGATCACCAGTGACTGTAGAGACATTATTGAAAACAAGCATTTTCTGGTCATCTGTTTGTCACTATACAAGGTAGTAATCTATTGCAGGCTTCTAGGAACAATTTGTCCGCAAGTCACTTTTTGGAAGGGCAAAGTCAGGCTATACTTGTTTTTGGATATCACCTGCAGAATGGGCTACGAGACAAACAGGAATCAATTATCAATGATTATTACAATGCTACATCTGAATAGTGTTGTACTATTTATAGTTTCCTAAGAACTGTGACGAGAATCACCTCCAAAACAAATTACTGGGGTATCCCTAACCAAGTCACACAATGTCCAGAGACAGGATCATTACATTTGATCCTTTGGTGATTGTTAGTCAAGCACCTTTTACACATGAGATACAATTAGCTGTTCAGACCAAGGTGGTTACATTTGTTTAGGAGTCTAATCTGTTAAAGGGTTTTAGAAATATAAACACTGATAACCCTGCTGTCCTTTTGTGGCATATTTTAAATCAAAATGTTTTGAACTTATTCTCAAATTCTCATTCTAGTTGCTGCTGAAGTGTCCATATTTCTCAGCTGAGGAGGAGATTTTTTTTTGTATGCACTCAGAGTAGTTTAGCCAGTGTATCTACTAGAAGAGTATTTGCCCTTCAAATATCAAGTTGTTTAAGGGGGAGGTAGCAGCCATTACAATTACCACATCTGAAGAATCCACACATTTTGTAGCCCTCCAGTAGAGAATTTTCTGCATGACCTTACTCATGTGTGCTAACCCTAACCTTGCCCTAACTGAAACCCTACTCCTTACCATAGACAAACTATTTCCATAACACTGCCTCTGCACAAAACATTCAGATACACATCATATACAGGCACAAAAAACTAAATCAGTCTGTCCTCTCTATCCCTTACCCTAACTGTAACACACAGACTAATGCCAAAACTTTTGGTATATCCAAAACTTTCCCCATTAATATATAATCTTACTTATCATGACTATGAGGTGTAGCGAGCTATTCTTGTACCTAGTGCAATCTCCCAATTTGGTGGCCCCAAAAAAATCTTGTTACATTTGCCATGGTGTACAGTTCATTTCCAGCCAATTCAGTTCAAACCACAAATGCAGTACTGCCATTTATGTCCAAATACCAGTAATACAAAGACTAAGTGGGATCTGCCTATTACATTCCCTAACACTGCTCCCTTTGTCCCACCCTACATCTGCCTCTGCCAAAAAATATTCCCTAAAAAGACACACACACTTGATTTTCACTAAATGCTGTATTTGACAAAAAAATCATTTTATAAATTAATGCAGCAGTGCACTCTCTCAAGAGAGTGAACCGTGAACTGCACCCATTTTATATATCTATATCTATAAATATGTGTGTGTGTATGTGTGTCTATATATATATATATATATATATATATATATATATATATATATATATATGTATGTATATATATATATATATATATATATATATATATATATATATATATATATATATATATATATATATATATATATATATATATATATATATATATATGTACACTTCTAAATCCTGAAAACCCAAAGTACCGAGATCAAAATCTTGAAAGTTCAAAATACTGAAAACTCAAAAATACTGACTCTCGTAATGCTGAAAACACACAAGATACTATCACTTACTATATTCCAACACAAGTGCATACAGAAACAAATAAAAGACAAACCATATTACTCTTCTCCAAGTATAGGCAGGGGTGAAGCCCCCTCCACCCCCAATACAGGGGGTTGTGCTCCTCACATCCTCTGCTACTTAAATATATCAACTCCAAGATTGCACTTAGTGTAGTGAAGTGCAATCTTGGAATTGATATATTTAAGTAGTAGGGGTTTTGGGGTATCAGGGGTTTGCCTCCCTACTTATAGTTGAAGGGTAATGTGTACTTTTGCTGGACTATAGTAAGTGTTGTTATCCTGTGTGGTTTCAGAGATTCAGTATTTTGAGTCTTCAGTATTTTGAGCCTTTCAAGATTTTGGTGTCAGGTTTTTGGGTTTCAGGATTTAGAAGTGCACCCATATATATATATATATATATATATATATATATATATATGGTAATGACCCCCAGGGACTTTATAAACCTAGCCTTGCAATCCAACCCAATTGTGTCCCTATGTATCATGGATGTTTATTAACAGGGGGTATGTTAGTTAGGAAGTTTTACAGGTTATTTGGGGGGTATGTTAGTTTGGGCATTACTATCTGCTTCTGTCTATCACAGACATTGGTGCCAGAACCAGGGTGAATTTCCAATTTTCCATTCCTTGACCAAGATTACGCCTAAATTGAGTTAGAAAAGGACTCTGCTTGACATAGATGAGGAAGATTGTTCCAGAGCATGAGGATGCTCTGAGACACATATCTGTCTCACCAACATGTCTGATTTATGTCACAAGAAAATTTAGTCCTTGGATCTAGTGGTACAGATGCTGTTCATTTTACAGATAAAAACAAAATCCCTCAGAGCTGGATCCAAAAATGCCTTGTATGCCAGACATAGAGTACCTCTCAGGAACCCGTAGACATAGAGTACCTCTCAGGAGCCCGTAGACATAGAGTACCTCTCAGGAACCCATAGAAGACCCAGTATAGCAACAGGGCTTTGAGGAGATCCTAAAAGCACAATGTGTTTATACCCTGGATTCTCCTGGTAGGAACCTATGTCAGCATTCCAACCTGTTGCATATTTCTGGTTAGGTACATGCCAAAAGGGGCATTATACTCAATGATGGGTATGATAAAGATCAAATAAAGTGGCACTATGACTTCCTTCGTCCTGAATGCCATGCTCTTACTAGAATTATTTTCTTACTACTTTGGCCAGGTGTTGGTCAAAGACTAGATTGCTGTCTATATATATGGATGGGTTACTACCGTGGCCAGGTGTTGGTCAAAGACTAGATTGCTGTCTATATATATGGATGGGTTACTACTGTGGCCAGGTGTTGGTCAAAGACTAGATTGCTGTCTATATATGGATGGGTTACTACCGTGGCCAAGTGTTGGTCAAAGACTAGATTGCTGTCTATATATATGGATGGGTTACTACCGTGGCCAGGTGTTGGTCAAAGACTAGATTGCTGTCTATATATATGGATGGGTTACTACCGTGGCAGGTGTTGGTCAAAGACTAGATTGCTGTCTGTATATATGGATGGGTTACTACCGTGGCCAGGTGTTGGTCAAAGACTAGATTGCTGTCTATATATGGATGGGTTACTACCGTGGCCAGGTGTTGGTCAAAGACTAGATTGCTGTCTATATATATGGATGGGAACCTATGAACCTAGGAAAATATTGAAATGTGTGTTTATAGTAGGTAGTCCAGTTTAGGTACTGAAGAGATAAGCAGAAGTGTTCCCACCAACAACTGCAACAGTCTAGTTTGGATAAAAGTGTATTTGTTATGTCATGCTAACCAATGTGAGTCACCTTGGAGAAAGACATCTAGAAAACACACCATGTTAGTAGCTCAATGGTTAGAGCACTCACCTTTGGTGTAGAAGGCCATGTGTCCATTTCCAGAGCAGTTGCTGGATTAATTTTCCAGTACTGATACTATAGTGCAGTACAAGGGAGGTGCTGCATTCCTGAGTGTCCCGTGCCTTGGATGAGATATTAAACCGAGAACACATCTTCCTGAGTTGGTGGTAGCTCAGGTGAATGTCAAAGAGCAGCACTTCTTGAAAAGAGTAGAGGAAGTTTCCAGTTGTGCTGGCCAAATTTCCCCATGTCAATATAAATATCATCTTGGGTCTCCCCTTGAAAGGGGCCATTGGCTAGTGGGACTAACCTGGTTAGCAGACTGAAAAATGCATACAATTAATTAACTTTTGTAGCTGGATTGTCAGAGTCATTGAAGTTAAAGCAGATGACTTGTTTGCATTTCTTGTATTGTATGATTGATACAATGAGTATATGTTAGGTGCCGATCATAGAGTCTCCCAGGATTCCCGAATTCAGTATTGTTCCACTCAGATCACCAGTGACTGTAGAGACATTATTGAAAACAAGCATTTTCTGGTCATCTGTTTGTCACTATACAAGGTAGTAATCTATTGCAGGCTTCTAGGAACAATTTGTCCGCAAGTCACTTTTTGGAAGGGCAAAGTCAGGCTATACTTGTTTTTGGATACCACCTGCAGAATGGGCTAGGAGACAAACAGGAATCAATTATCAATGATTATTACAATGCTACATCTGAATAGTGCTGTACTATTTATAGTTTCCTAAGAACTGTGACGAGAATCACCTCCAAGACAAATTACTGGGGTATCCCTAACCAAGTCACACAATGTCCAGAGACAGGATCATTACATTTGATCCTTTGGTGATTGTTAGTCAAGCACCTTTTACACATGAGATACAATTAGCTGTTCAGACCAAGGTGGTTACATTTGTTTAGGAGTCTAATCTGTTAAAGGGTTTTAGAAATATAAACACTGATAACCCTGCTGTCCTTTTTGTGGCATATTTTAAATCAAAAATGTTTTGAACTTATTCTCAAATTCTCATTCTAGTTGCTGCTGAAGTGTCCATATTTCTCAGCTGAGGAGGAGATTTTTTTTTGTATGCACTCAGAGTAGTTTAGCCAGTGTATCTACTAGAAGAGTATTTGCCCTTCAAATATCAAGTTGTTTAAGGGGGAGGTAGCAGCCATTACAATTACCACATACGAAGAATCCACACATTTTGTAGCCCTCCAGTAGAGAATTTTCTGCATGACCTTACTCATGTGTGCTAACCCTAACCTTGCCCCTAATTGAAACCCTACTCCTTACCATAGACAAACTATTTCCATAACACTGCCTCTGCACAAAACATTCAGATACACATCATATACAGGCACAAAAAACTAAATCAGTCTGTCCTCTCTATCCCTTACCCTAACTGTAACACACAGACTAATGCCAAAACTTTTGGTATATCCAAAACTTTCCCCATTAATATATAATCTTACTTATCATGACTATGAGGTGTAGCGAGCTATTCTTGTACCTAGTGCAATCTCCCAATTTGGTGGCCCCAAAAAAATCTTGTTACATTTGCCATGGTGTACAGTTCATTTCCAGCCAATTCAGTTCAAACCACAAATACAGTACTGCCATTTATGTCCAAATACCAGTAATACAAAGACTAAGTGGGATCTGCCTATTACATTCCCTAACACTGCTCCCTTTGTCCCACCCTACATCTGCCTCTGCCAAAAAATATTCCCTAAAAAGACACACACACTTGATTTTCACTAAATGCTGTATTTGACAAAAAAATCATTTTTATAAATTAATGCAGCAGTGCACTCTCTCAAGAGAGTGAACCGTGAACTGCACCCATTTTATATATCTATATCTATAAATATGTGTGTGTGTATGTGTGTCTATATATATATATATATATATATATATATATATATATGTATGTATATATATATATATATATATATATATATATATATATATATATGTATGTATATATATATATATATATATATATATATATATATATATATATATATATATATGTACACTTCTAAATCCTGAAAACCCAAAGTACCGAGATCAAAATCTTGAAAGTTCAAAATACTGAAAACTCAAAAATACTGACTCTCGTAATGCTGAAAACACACAAGATACTATCACTTACTATATTCCAACACAAGTGCATACAGAAACAAATAAAAGACAAACCATATTACTCTTCTCCAAGTATAGGCAGGGGTGAAGCCCCCTCCACCCCCAATACAGGGGGTTGTGCTCCTCACATCCTCTGCTACTTAAATATATCAACTCCAAGA